>NC_089238.1:36817660-37122163 GCF_963924675.1 Phocoena phocoena | reverse complement strand
ACTTGGAACATGTAAATTACTTGGCTGATAAAAAAGCTAAAGTTTCTCTGAAGTGACTATCTGAATGGAGAAGAGTTGAAGTTTAAACAAATCCTTTGACATAGAAAATTGAAAAAAAAATGAGTAATACGGAGATTGTTGTATACAATGAAACTGGAAGTGATCAAAGCGAAGGTCATCTGACTTCAAAAGAATTTTATGTAAACTAAAAGATGCAGGAGAGAGAAACACAAGAGCTTACCCACACCACCGCTTCTGTAGGAGAACAAAAAGTATGCTGTCAAGTATCATTAAGTGAGAATCCAGGAGTAGGCAGAGAGACCAATATGGTTGTTATCTGGGGCAGAAGACTATCCCATCTGACCTTGGCTCCCTGAAAAACTAAGAAAAGATTGCTTTATCAGCACATCAAGAACTACAACATCAGCTGTCGTATCAAAAATATATCAAGTGGTTTTGAAACAGTCTGTTTTTGTGGTTTGACTCTGCAATGTCCAAGGTGAGTTACTTTGGACAAGTCACTTTGCCTTTTCAAAACCCTTCTAAGTGTGATTTTGGAAGGAAGGCATCACCAAAGAAATGAGCCAGATGACTCTGTGCCTTCTCTGGACACTGCATAGTTCAGTCTGTTAAAATTCAACCCACATTGTCTAACATATACAAAATGGTGTCATCTCTGGTAAAAAAATGGAGTTGGAAATTCCATCATTCCAGAGGAATAACAAATGACATAGCAGGCCAGGAAATGGAAAAGGCAAAAGGAGCCTTTTCTTCTAAGCCTAAACCTTCTCATATGGAAAACAAGAACTATCGTTTTTTGCTTTGCTTATTAGACAAGCTACGAAGAAAAAATACAAAATAAATTCAAAAGTGCTATTTTATGGCAAACTATAACATCGCTGTTAATGTCAAATATTGCATTCATGATTGCATAATAATAAACATGAATTTTAGAGACAGTAATTGCTACCTCTATAGACAAGATCACTGAATTTTGATGTAGACATATCTGTGTTCAAGCTGTGTCACCTTAGACAACTTACTTTACTTTTCTAAAACTTAATTTCCTCATCCGATTGTGACACCCTAATGCTTCAAGGGTTTTAAAAATTCAGTTTGACAATACAAGTAAAACACACGTAGCACAAACCTCACTATATGGTAATTCCCTTCTTTCTCTATTATTCTAGTTTATTACATCTAATTTCATCATTGTCTCTGAAGTTATTATTCTTTGTGGTGATATTTTGAGACACTCCATTTCCTTCTGTTTGTCTTGGGTGGTCAGAGTTGTCTTCACTAAAACCCTGTACTTGCTGTTCCACTGGATGGCTCTCATGTTCCATATTCATCGTTTGGAATATATGGATATTCCTTGATGATAATTCAGCTTGTGCTTCTTCTTCCCAACGGAAGACAGAAATCTGAACATAGTGAATATGGTAGCACCCTAGGAGGACTGAAAAAAGATTCCTCTTCAGATGATAAATCAGACAAATATGTCCCAATCATCCCTTCATTCGTTTATCCATGACTGTATCACACACCTAGAGCTTGTGGCCCAGGCAGTGTAGAGGATTCTGTAGTGCACTACTGAGGTCCACTTTCAGGTCTGGGGCACCGACTGATTCTCCTCATAGCTGGAATTCTTGGCTGTTGAGTGCCAGTGGTTGAGTACTTCCCCTCTAATTGCCCTCAACAGAAAGAAATGCCTCACCCAAGGTTTTCCCCTTCCCTGGGGCAGTTCACTTTCACTGGGGGCAGCTCATTTTCACTAACTGCAAGAATATCAAGGCCCATCTTCTTTTCTCAACTTGCAACCTTTCTGAAAGGCCATCCAAACGGTGGAAGTGAGTTGCTTCCCCGTAGAATGTTCTGTGCCTTATTCTTGTTTTCTATAAAATAAGATAATATTAGTGTCTACCTCTTGGAATTACTAGGCATATTATATGAATTGCTACATCTAAAGTGTTTAACATAGCACCTAGAACATAGAAATTACTCGCAAAGTGTTAGCTAAAAGTCAGTTAATTTGTATTACTGATGAATGGTTGAAGGGGACACTTTATAAAGCTAACCATGCTTATGATCCCCCAACTGCCCATACGGTGATCTGGATCACAGTGATCATTTTCCCCGTTACTTGGTAAGAAAATAGAAGGCAGAGTTGGAGGAGGGTGTTACTCATCAAACAGTAACACCTCTCTTCTTCATTGATAAGAAGTACCTTGTAACCATTGGTTTGGGGTTCATTTTATACATTAGCTTGTGACTCCATGTGCATTCTCCTGTTAGATTCTTCAAAATTACCTTAAAAGTGTTCTCAGTAAGGAAGATGGCATTTGTAGATGTAATGACAACTGTCAGTGGTCTCTTCGGTACCATCCTGGCAAAGCACCCTAAGCACAGTGGCTTAGGGCAGTATATGAGGAAGTGAAGTGGGTTGTCTGTGCTACGTGCAAGATAACTTCAGATTGGACTCTGGCCCCATGAACCTCAGCGGAATTTAAATGAGATGTCATTAAGGGCTGTCTTTGAGCCTCTCTAAGTTTTCACTGTTGTTGTACCCCTACCCTTATTTTTTATTTTTTTAAGAAATAAGGCAACACTTTTTTTCTTGCTCCATTGTCTGGAGTTTTCAAATTTTTGACTAAATCTGTGCAATTTCTGTAGGACTCCCATGGATTATATCCATTTTCCTGTATCCTGCCCTGTATAATAGACAGAATCTCAGACATCAGGAAAAAAATGTTTTTCAGGTAATTAGGAAGGGATACTCAATTTGATGTGTGGCTAGGTAAAAGACAACTTACAGTAACTGTCAGTATCAGGCTTTGGGCATTATAAGAATATAAATAGAATGAGAAATGCCTAGGAATATGTTTCATGCATGTAGGGACAGCTAGCCTTGAGCATACAGTTTTCTCCATCTAGAAGAACCATTGCTCATCCATGTTAGTGTTCATAGGTAATTATTGATCAATCAAACCCATTTCACATTTATTAACTAAAATGGTAGACTTTAAAAACAATTTTAAAACCTCACATATTCTATTAATGAGATACAGAGAATAGAAATAGAAAAGAATCTTTCTTCCCCAGTTTTGCTGAGATATAATTGACGTATAAAATTGTGTAAATTTAAGCTGTATAGTGTGTTGATGTGATACATTAATTTATTGCAGAATGGTTACCACCATAGAAATAGGGCCATTTTCTATGTAATTTCTGACACTGAATACAGCATATGCATAGAAGTGATCAATTAGTTATCTAAGGTGTTAATGGTAATTAATTGGTCCTTTACTGTATTTCAGCAGTAAACATGTTTCAATATTTAATTAATAAATAAATAGTTCTTCTTTAAACACAGGAGGCATCTTGATGAATAAGTATATTCTGTTATTATTTAGTTTCTTTATGCTTATCATCATTATCTCTGGTCCACATTAACAGAATACACCAATGTTGTTTTGAGTACTAAATTAGGTAAACTGAGAGGAAAAAAATAGGATTCAGAGGCTCTGAAATCATGATAATTAAGTACAGCAAGTTTCTATAGACTGTGATCTATTTTGAAAAATTGTGTACTATGACAGTAAAAGGGTTTACACCATGGCTGTTGAACAAGTAGCAGGATACAACTTAACACAGAGTTTAACTTTGGGAAAAGAAAGTAGAACTTATATAATCTAATCTGTCTAATAGGAATTTGGCCTTCTAGTGTGCAGAGCACTACCAACTTCCCTCCAAATGATGTGTACTAGAGCAAGAGAGGAGGTTGAACTAAACAATGTAGTTACATAATATTTAGATTTGGGGGATGAATGTTCAGGCTCAATGATTTCTGCACCCATAGCCTTTCTTCTTCCAAGATCTTTGTGTGAGGGAAGGATCATGTGACCTCTTGGCAGCGGGGTGTATTTAAGTGGCATGCTCTGGATCCCGCCTTGTCTGCAGGGCAACGTCTCTCGTGTGTTTGATCTTTCCTGTTCTTACTGGCTGATTTTTAGTCAGTAGCTGGTTTAGTTCATGCTCTGATCTGGATATGGTCACCCTCCGTCTGTTTCTTGCTAAGTTATTGAAACTCTCTGACTTCCTATCACTTCTGCTATCTGTTGCACTTGTTTCTGAAGTTCTCCTCTGGACTTTCTGGCTCCAAATGCAACATCCACACCAAAGGAGACTCCAGGGAGATTGCAGATTTTGCAAACTTAACTTCTCTGAATTTCAGCTAAATCATCTACAAAATGGTTATCTTTTCCTTCCAGAGTAGAGGTGAATAATAAATAATAACAAACATAATATTAAATAACACTTAAAAGCACTTAGCACTTAACTTAAAAGTGTAACTGGGGCTTCCCTGGTGGCGCAGTGGTTGAGAATCTGCCTGCTAATGCAGGGGACATGGGTTCGAGCCCTGGTCTGGGAGGATCCCACATGCCGCGGAGCAACTAGGCCCGTGAGCCACAACTACTGAGCCTGCGCATCTGGATCCTGTGCTCCACAACAAGAGAGGCCGCGATAGTGAGAGGCCCATGCACCGTGATGAAGAGTGGCCCCCGCTTGCCACAACTAGAGAAACCTCGCACAGAAACGAAGACCCAACACAGCAAAAATTAATTAATTAATTAATAAACTCCTACCTCCAACATCTAAAAAAAAAAAGTGTAGCTGTACTGTTATACAGTTAAAATTCATTAAATTGTTTATAATTATAAAAATAATATAATGACAAGGAAGATGAAGAGAAGGTGTCCCTATTATTTATACCTTAATATTGTAAAAAGAAACAAAAGCAGATGAGAGTGGGCATTGGAAGACTGAGTTCAGTTTATCTCGTTCATGCTATGTGCCCTTCAACCTTTTTTTTTTTTTTTTTTCTCGATACGCGGGCCTCTCACTGTTGTGGCCTCTCCCGTTGCGGAGCACAGACTCCGGATGCGCAGGCTCAGCGGCCATGGCTCACGGGCCCAGCCGCTTCGCGGCATGTGGGATCTTCCTGGACCGGGGTATGAACCTGTGTCCCCTGCATCGGCAGGCGGACTCTCAACCACTGCGCCACCAGGGAAGCACCCCCCCCTTCAACCATTCTTTTCCCTCCTTTGGTCTCAACTTCCTTTAATACTGACTCTAGTAAGTTCTTCGTGAAGGCCTGATATCTATTTTAGTTAAAGAAGGTCAAGATAGGGAGATTTTCTGCCATGCAAAATTTCAGCATCTCCTTGATCACTCAATAAAACAATAGCAGCAACATAACAGAACAATAACAAAAATTTCCCTCCTTAAGAAAGAACTTGTACTGAATATAGTTCAAGATATTAGAGACTCAGTATCTTAATTCAGTCTAATTGTCCTCCAGTTCATTTCGTGGGTCCATCTGACCTAGAAGCTCTATCCATCATGGAATACTCAATAATTTATTCAAACTTCTAGTTCCTCACAAAGTATGGCATTCTAAAGACTAGAAGCTAAAATTATCCCCACAAATATTACTGAGACACAGAGACGAGTGTCACAGCCCTGCCACGGACGTATTGTTAAGATTTAGATTTACTCATTTCTTCTCTTTGTGCCCTGTTCCTCATACCAATTTGGACTAGAATCAAGTAATTAAGAAAGGTACATCAAGTTTCAAAAATAGTAACTTTTTTAATAGCCCCTATTCCCACATTAAAAAAAGAAACCTCAGCTATATGAATTTTGGCACCCAGTGTATCCTAATGAATGTGTTTAATGGCATATATATTGTGGACTCCAGTTCAAATGTACTATGGAAGCAGATTTTTCTACTCTGGGAACTAACAGGCTGTGATGTAAAACAATGGATTTAGTATCAAATTCTGGCTAATTAGAACTAACAGCTGACAAAATAGGTATCAATTGTCATATTTCCCATTGACTAGCGTTTCCACTAAGACATTGCATCTCTGTGAATGAATACATCTGTTAGTTCCTTGCTAGCTGGGACACGCTCAATGCTGTGCTAGGCTTGGTGAGGATAAACAGATTTATACAATAGATTGGATACCACTAGGAGCATTCAGTAAAGCTTAGTGGTTAAGAATGTGATCTCTAAATGTCAGCTCCCCTCTTACTTGTTCTATGACCTTGTGCCAGGTATTTAACTTTGGAAACTTAGTTTTTCTATTTTGGATATAGAGACAGACACTAGCAGAATTAAATGAAATTAATGTATTAAATGAAATATTGTATGGTGTGTTCTTTAGTATAATACATTGAAAGTAATAATAAATGCTAATAAATACAGAGTCCCATATATAGGCATACCTAAGAGATATTGAGAGTTCTGTTCCAGACCACTGCAATAAAACAAATATTGCAATAAAGTGAATCACATGAAAATTTTTGCTTTCACAGTGCATATAAAAGTTAGTTTAGGGCTTCCCTGGTGGCGCAGTGGTTGAGAGTCCGCCTGCTGATGCAGGGGACATGGGTTCATGCCCCGGTCTGGGAAGATCTCACATGCCACGGAGCAGCTGGGCCCGTGAGCCATGGCTGCTGAGCCTGTGCGCCCAGAGCCTCTGCTCCGCAACGGGAGAGGCCACAACAGTGAGAGGCCCGCGTATCGCAAAAAAAAAAAGTTAGTTTACACTATCATGTAGTCTATTAAGTGTGCAATATGATCAGGTCTAAAAAATAATGTACATCTTTATTTTAAAATATTTTATTGCTAAAAATTGCTAACCATCATCTGAGCCTTTAGCAAATCATAATCTTTTTGCTGGTGGACTGTTTGAAATATTGCAATAATTACCAAAATGTGACATATTTGGTCACATTGACCAAGTGTGAGTAAATGCTGTTGGACAAATGGCACTGATGGTCTGCTCTGTGTGAGGTTGCCATAAACCTTCAATTTATAAAAAATGCAATACCTACAAAGTACAATAAATTGAAGCACAATTAAATGGGGTATGCCTGCCTGTATCCACTGCCACCACACATGCACACCCTCCCTTATTTTCAATCTCTGGCACCAGAGAAGTACATGGTTACAAAAGATGAACCTACTGACACATCGTCGTCAACCAGTGTTCATAGTTTAGAATAGGATTAAGTCTTGGTGTTGTGCAGTTTCTGGGTTTATAATGGCATGTATCCACCATTATCACACAGAATAATTTCACTGCCTTAAAAGTGCCCTGTGCTCTGACTGTTCTTCCTTCCTTCCCCCACCCAGTCCCTGGCAACTACTGATCTTTCTACTATCTCCATAGTTTTGTCTTTTCCAGAATGTCATATAGTCTAGGTCCAACAGTGTATAGCCTTTTCAGGTTGGCTTCTTTCGCTTAGAGGACAATAATTTTACGTTTATATTTTTTCTAAGTGAAATCTTCATTCCTAATGACACTAAAATCATTATTTATTCTAATATATACACAATATATCAATGACAACACCCAATATTATTATTAACAATATGATTATGGAACTTTTTTATGATTTGTTTTGATCTTAACACATATCTCATAGGAATATGCAATTGATTTACTGTTTTTTAAATTAACTTAAAACAATTCAATTTTTTGCTTTTGGATTTTGAGTCAGAGAAATTCAAACATGTATTTCTTTTTTTAATTTTTTGAATTTTATTTTATTTTATATAGCAGGTTCTTATTAGCTATCTATTTTACACATATTAGTATACATATGTCAATCCCGATTCCTAATTCACCCCACCACCAACAACCCACCACCCTTATTTCCCCCTTAGTGTCCATATGTTTGTTCTCTACATCTGTGTCTCAATTTCTGCCTTTCAAACCAGTTCATCTGTACCATTTTTCTAGATTCCATATATATGTGTTAATATACGATATTTGTTTTTCTCTTTCTGACTTACTTCACTCTGTATGACAGTCTCTAGGTCCATCCACGCCTGTATAAATGACCCAATTTCATTCCTTTTTATGATTGAGTAATATTCCATTGTATATATGTACCACATCTTCTTTATCCATTCATCTGTTGATGGGCATTTAGGTTGCTTCCATGACCCGGCTATTGTATATAGTGCTGCAGTGAACATTGGGGTGCAAGTGTCTTTCTGAATTATGGTTTTCTCTGGGTGTATGACTTGTAGGGGGATTGCTGGGTCATATGGTAATTCTATTTTTAGTTTTCTAAGGATCTTCCATACTGTTCTCCATAGTGGCTGTATCTGTTTACATTCCCACCAACAGTGCAAGAGGGTTTCCTTTTCTCCACACCCTCTCCAGCATTTGTTGTTTGTAGATTTCCTGATGATGCCCATTCTGACTGGTGTGAGGTGATACCTCATTGTAGTTTTGATGTGCATTTCTCTAATAATTAGTGATGTTGAGCAGCTTTTCATGTCTCTCTTGGCCATCCATATGTCTTCTTTGGAGAAATGTCTGTTTAGGTCTTCTGCCCATTTTTGATTGGGTTGTTTGTTTTTTTAATATTGAGCTGCATGAGCTGTTTATATATTTTGAAGATTAATCCTTTGTTGATTCGTCTGCAAATATTTTCTCCCATTCTGAGGGTTGTCTTTTTATCTTGTTTATAGTTTCCTTTGCTGTGCAAAAGCTTTTAAGTTTCATTACATCCCATTTATTTATCTTTGTCTTATTTCCATTACTCTGCGTGGTGGGTCAAAAAAGATCATGCTGTGATTTATGTCAAAGAGTGTCCTTCATATGTTTTCCTCTAAGAGTTTTATAGTATCTGGTCTTACATTTAGGTCTTTAATCCATTTTGAGTTTATTTTTGTGTATGGTCTTAGGGAGTGTTCTAATTTCATTCTTTTACATGTAGCTGTCCGGTTTTCCCGCACCACTTATTGAAGAGACTGTCTTTTCTCCGTTGTATCTCCTTGCCTCCTTTGCCATAGATTAGTTGACCATAGGTGCATTGGTTTATCTCTGGGCTTTCTATCCTGTTCCGTTGATCTATATTTCTGTTTTTATGCCAGTACCATATTGTCTTGATTACTGTAGCTTTGTAGTATAGTCTGAAGTCAGGGAGTCCGATTCCTCCAGCTCGGTTTTTTTCCCTCAAGATTGCTTTGGCTATTTGGGGTCTTTCGTGTCTCCATACAAATTTTAAGGTTTTTTGTTCTAGTTCTGTAAAATATGCCACTGGTAATTTGACAGGGATTGCATTGAATCTGTAGATTGCTTTGGGTAGCATAGTCATTTTCACAATATTAATCCTTCTGATCTAAGAACATGGTATATCTCTCCATCTGTTTATGTCATCTTTGATTTCTTTCACTAGTGTCTTATACTTTTCTGAGTACAGGTATGTTACCTCCTTAAGTAGGTTTATTCCTAGGTATTTTATTCTTTTTGTTGCAATGGTGAATGGGATTGTTTCCTTAATTTCTCTTTCTGATTTTTCGTTGTTAGTCTATAGGAATGCAAGAAATTTTTGTGCATTGATTTTATATCCTGCAACTTTACCGAATTCATTGATTAGCTCTAGTAGTTTTCTGGTGACATCTTTAGGATGATCTATGTATAGTATCATGTCATCTGCAAACAGTGACAGTTTTACTTCTTTTCCAATATGTATTCCTTTTATTTCTTTTTCTTCTCTGATTGCCATGGCTAGGACTTCCAAAACTATGTTGAATACTAGTGGCAAGAGTGGACATCCTTGTCTTGTTCCTGATCTTAGAGGAAATGCTTTCAGTTTTTTACCATTGAGAATGATGTTTGCTGTGGGTTTGTCGTATATGGCCTTTATTATGTTGGGGTAGGTCCCCTCTATGCCTGCTTTCTGGAGAGTTTTTTATCATAAATGTGTGTTGAATTTTGTCAAAAGCTTTTTCAGCATCTGTTGAGATGATCATTTCGTTTTTATTCTTCAATTTGTTAATATGGTGCATCACATTGATTGATTTACGTATATTGAAGAATCCTTGCTTCCCTGGGATAAATCCCACTTGATCACATACTTTTAATGTGTTGCTGGATTCTGTTTGCTAGTATTTTTTTTAAACATCTTTATTGGATGTTTTCTAGTAGTTTGTTGTGGATTTTTGCATCTATATTCATCAGTGATATTGGTCTGTAATTTTCTCTTTTTTGTAGTATCTTTGTCTGATTTTGGTATCAGGGTGATGGTGGCCTCGTAGAATATGTTTGGGAATGTTCCTTCCTCTGCAAATTTTTGGAAGAGTTTGTGAAGGATAGGTGTTAACTCTTCTCAAAATGTTTGATAGAATTCACCTGTGAAGCCATCTGGTCCTGGACTTTTGTTTGTTGGAAGATTTTTAATCACAGTTTCAATTTCATTACTTGTGATTGATCTGTTCGTATTTTCTATTTCTTCCTGGTTCAGTCTTGGAAGGTTATACCTTTCAAAGAATTTGTCCATTTCTTCCAGGTTGTCCATTTTATTGGCCTAGGGTTGCTTGTAGTAGTCTCTTAGGATGCTTTTTATTTCTGCAGTGTCCATTGTAACTTCTCCTTTTTCATTTCTAATTTTATTGATTTGAGTCCTCTCCCTCTTTTTCTTGATGAGTCTGGCTAAAGGTTTATCAATCTTGTTTTTCTTCTCAACGAACCAGCTTTTAGTTTTATTGATCTTTGCTGTTGTTTTCGTCTATTTCATTTATTTCTGCTCTGATCTTTATGATTTCTTGCCTTCTACTAACTTCGGGGGTTTTTTTGTTCTTCTTTCTCTAGTTCCTTTAGGTATCAGGTTAAATTGTTTATTTGAGATTTTTCTTGTTTGTTGAGGTAGGATTGTATTGCTAGAAACTTCCCTCTTAGAACTGCTTTTGCTTCATCCCATAGGTTTTGTATGGTCGTGTTTTCATTGTTATTTGTCTCTAGGTATTTTTTTATTTCCTCTTTGATTTCTTCAGTGATCTCTTGGTTATTTAGTAATGTATTGTTTAGCCTCCATATGTTTGTGTTTTTTACGGGTTTTTTCCCTGTAATTGATTTCTAATCTCATAGCGTTGTGGTCGGAAAAGATGCTTGATATGTTCTCAGTTTTCTTAAATTTACCGAGGATTGATTTATGACCCACAATGTGATCTATCCTGGAGAATGTGTCGTGCGCACTTGAGAAGAAAGTGTAATCCGCTGTTTTTGGATAGAATGTCCTATAAAAATCAATTAAATCTATCTTGTCTACTGTGTCACTTAAAGCTGGTGTTTCCTTATTAGTTTTCTTTGTGGATGATCTGTCCATTGGTGTAAGTGAGGTGTTAAAGTCCCCCACTATTATTGTTATTTTCGATTTCCTCTTTTATGGCTCTTAGCATTTGCCTTATGTGTTGAGCTGCTCCTATGTTGGGTGTATATATATCTATAATTGTTATATTTTCTTTTTGGATTGATCTCTTGATCATTATGTAGTGTCCTTCCTTGTCTCTTGTAACATTCTTTATTTTAAAGTCTATTTTATCTGATAGAGTATTGCTACTCCAGGTTTCATTTGATTTCCATTTGCATGGAATATCTTTTTCCATCCCCTCACTTTCAGTCTGTATGTGTCCCTAGGTCTGAAGTGGGTCTCTTGTAGACAGCATATATATGGGTTTTGTTTTTGTATCCATTCAGAGAGCCTGTGTCTTTTGCTTGGAGCATTTAATCCATTCACATTTAAGGTAATTATCGATATGTATGTTCCTATTACCATTTTCATAATTTTGGGTGTTTGTTTTTGTAGATCCTTTTCTACTCTTGTGTTTCCTAGTTAGAGGAGTTCCTTTAGCATTTGTTATAGAGCTGGTTTGGTGGTGCTGAATTCTCTTAGCTTTTCCTTGTCTGTAAAGCTTTTGATTTCTCCATTGAATCTGATTGAGATCCTTGCTGGGAAGAGTAATCTTAGTTGTAGTTTCTTCCCTTTCATCACTTTAAATATATCGTGCCACTCCCTTCTGGCTTGTAGAGTTTCTGCTCAGAAATCAGCTGTTAACCTTATGGGAGTTCCCTTGTATGTTGTCACTTTTTCCCTTGTTGCTTTCAATAATTTTTCTTTGTCTTTAATTTTTGTCAACTTGATTAGTATGTGTCTCAGCGTGTTTCTCCTTGGGTTTCTCCTGCCTAGGACTCTGTGCTTCCTGGACCTGGGTGGCTATTTCCCTTCCCATGTTAGGGACGTTGTTGACTATAATCTCTTCAAATATTTTCTCAGGTCCTTTTTCTCTCTCTTCCCTTTCCGGGACCCATATAATGCGAATGTGCATTTAATGTTGTCCCAGAGGTCCCTTAGGCTGTCTTCATTTCTTTTCATTCTTTTTTCTTTATTCTGTTCCGCCGCAGTGAATTCCACCATTCTGTCTTCCAGGTCACTTATCCGTTCTTCTGCCTCAGTTATTCTGCTTTTGATTCTTTCTAGTATATTTTTCATTTCAGTTATTGTATTGTTCATCTCTGTTTGTTTGTTCTTTAATTCTTCTTTGTTAAACATTTCTTGCGTCTCATCTATCTTTGCCTCCATTCTTTTTCCAAGGTCCTAGATCATCTTCGCTATCATTATTCTGAATTCTTTTTCTGGAAGGTTGCCTATCTCCCCTTCATTTAGTTGTTTTTCTGTGGCTTTATCTTGTTCCTTCATCTGGTACATAGCCCTCTGCCTTTTCATCTTGTCTTTCTTTCTGTGAATGTGGTTTTTGTTCCAGAGGCTGCAGGATTGTAGTTATTGCTACTGCTGTCTGACCTCTGGTGGATGAAGCTATCTAAAAGGTTTGTGCAAGCTTCCTGATGGGAGGGACTGGTGGTGGGTAGAGCTGGGTGTTTCTCTGGTGGGCAGAGCTCAGTAAAACTTTAATCTGCTTGTCTGCTGATGGGTGGGGCTGAGTTCCCTCCCTGTTGGTTGTTCGTCCTGAGGCGACCCAGCACTGGAGCCTGCAGGCCTTTGGTGGGGCTAATGGCAGACTCTGGTAGGGTCACGCCAAGGAGTACTTCCCAGAATTTCTGCTGCCAGTGTCCTTGTCCCCGTGTTCAGCCACAGCCACTCCCTGCCTCTGCAGGAGACCCTCCAACACGAGCAGGTAGGTCTGGTTCAGTCTCCTATGTGGTCACTGCTCCTTCCCTTTGGTCTTTATGTGCATACTACTTTGTGTGTGTCCTCCAAGAGTGGAGTCTCTGTTTCCCCCAGTCCTGTCGATGTCCTGCAGTCAAACCCTGCTAGGTTTCAAAGTCTGATTCTCTAGGAATTCCTCCTCCCATTGCCAGATCCCCAGGTTGGGAAGCCTGACATGGGGCTCAGAACCTTCACCCCAGTGGGTGGACTTCTGTGGTATAATTGTTCTTCAGCGGTTAAGGAATTTTATTTTATTGTGATTGCACCCCTCCTACTGTCTTATTGCGGCTTCTCCTTTGTCTTTGGATGTGAGGTATCTTTTTTGGTGAGTTCCAGTGTCTTCCTGTTGATTATTACCACATATGTTTTTCAAGATCATCAAAAGTAGTTATAATTTTGTCTATTGCTGTCCTGCAAAAGCCTCCTGTGTCCTTCCTATCCAATACCTGTTCTACTTAGACTTTTTCTTGAGCAATTAGCAAAGCAACAGAAGGATTTTTATGAAGCACCAGATGAGGGATAGAGCAGTGATGTTCTAGAGATTGCAAAGGTCACTATGCACTGAGACAGACTCTGCAGGGGTAGCCCCAGAGGGGTCAAAGGCTGAGCCATGATATAAATTATAGAATCAGGAAGTTGTAACAGTGAAATCTATTCTCCCAGATTTTTAACATCTCAGGGGAAAAGAAGTTATGAAAGAAGAATTAGAATAGATTATGCATGTCAATGAATGCCGCACAAACAGAGTAATACATTATTTTACTTTCTAGGTCAGTGTTTCTAAAAATGGATTCCCATGCTGTCACTTGGAGTGTGTGGTTATGTGTGTAAATATAGTGAAGAAAGAAAGATTCTGTAGTCAAATGGGTTTGAAAAAATTCTGTGTAAAATACAGTAAACAAAGTGCCATTATTGAGAATTTAATATATTTCCCTGAATTGTGAATGTTTAGGAAGAGAACATTTTGTTGCAGGGAATGTTTCCAAAATATATTTGATTCAGGATGACAATTTATGGGGGGGCTAGTGTTGCTCAGAATATAATTTGGGTAACTGTGCTCTGGCGAACAGAGCATGATTACAGGATTTTGAAATAAATGCTTCTGTGTGTTAGTTAAGTGAGGAGATAGTGGACAGAAATGGAAGATGACATAAGCCACCTTTCGAGTCATTCTTTACTTATATTCTAATTGGAACAGAGATTCCTGTTAGACCTATGACAAACTCAAAAATCTCAGAGTTAATACTAGAAGTAAACATACGTGAAGGCATCACTGTTAAGGTTCTTCAAAGGCTTGATATGCTTTGAGGAACTTGTTACATCATGTGTATGCAAACTGGTTTCTCCAGGACAGGTAGCTCTTGCCTGTTCATTGAAAAAAAAAAAAAAAAAAAGCCTATTATTGACTTCAACCACTGAAATACTTGGTCAGTAATGAATGTGCTACTGTGTGTGTATGTGTTTATGCTAGTCTGTATTTCACAGAGATTTATGCACATGTGATAGAGTGTGTGTGTGTGTGTGTATGCAAGAGAAATAGAGGTGGAGAGAGACAGAGACAGAGATAGAGATAGAGGGGTGAGAGAGAGAGAGAGAAATACCATAATTAGGGTCTTCAGAAATCTTTTAATTCTTGATTAATTATATATATTTTAAAATTATTATTTATTATTATTAATTATATATATACACACACACACAGACACCATGCTGCTGTGCTTTCAAAATTTAAGGATATTACACACTCACATATAAACACATGCAACCACATACAACACAGGTAGTTTCTGTTAGTCTTGGAAACATATAAACAAACATACTCCCCAGGAGGGAAAATTTTAAGGGTGACATCACAGTATAATAGAGGCAGTACATTCTTTTCACTCTGTCCTTCCACTTACTATACATCATCTCAAGGAGTCACACTCTGTTATACATCAAGGGCAGATGTCACAATGGAGCCACCTTTGGAAACCCTCTCCAATTCTTTTCTGCACTAGTGGAATTTTTGATGGGATAAAAGGCAGGGCACAGTTTGTTTCTTTCTCAATGCAATCTCTTTTCTTAAAAAAATTCATGGTGAATTTGAAAATATTATTAGGGAAGACCATGTGAGAAGAAAATATCTCTTTTCATATGACTCCAATCTTTAGCTTTAAACAAAACGAATGGATATGGGAGTGTAGAAGAAAGTGAAGAACTCTCAGCCCTCAGGTCATAGGAAAGAATAAGCATAAGCACATATGAATTTCAGACCTGCTAGAATGAGTGCTCAAATGTGCAAAATTAACCATGCCAGCTTCCTGTTTCAATTATTCAGGATAAAGTTCCAAACTCTTAGTCATGGCACATGTGACCTTTCCTGGACTTTCCTGTATTTGCTTGGATAGTCTATTTTGCCCTCCCAAACTCCTCTCATGGGACGGTTGAAAGCTAATTTTCATTACACTCCACCTTTATCTGCTTCCTACTCAGTCTGACCAGTTGTATCTGTGTATATTTTTTTAGTCAGCCTGAACTATTTGAAATTGCACTTCCTGATATACTGTCTAATGCCCTCCTGTTACTCTTGCTTGGCAAACTGCTATTTATGTGCCAAGAGCCATCATCAACAGGATGGAAATAATTTCTATATCCAGATCAGGTATCCTTCTATGCACTTCCATGATTTACTCCACTGTAATGCAATTGACTCTTATTGTAACCAGGAGTACGTTGTGAGCACATTTACAGAGTAGACATTTATTTTAGAATCTCTTGTGTCTCACCTATGTCCACAAATATAGGCCATTAGGAAATATTTACAGAACTAATGAATCATTATCTGTTTATAAGGCAGAGAGATTTTGCCAAAGAGTATTCCTATAATGTATCCAAAATGTTTTATATTTTCCCACATATAAATATAGTATTTTCCTGAGAAAATTAGGACATCTGATTGAGTTAGAAGAAGCAATTCCGTAGACTTTTATTTTACCCAGTCATTTTCAAATACTCACCAGGGAAGCATTTCTAAAGTCTAACTGATATATGAATATTTTTATTACAGACCAGTTCATTTCTATTTTTCCAAATTTAACTCAAACCAAGTAGATTTTGATAATGGAGGTGTTAAATTAGGTTCAAGCTAGGGTATGAACTAAACTAATAAAGACATGAATCAGGAAATACATAAAGTTTGGGATATGAAACAGGAATCAGGAGATATGCAGAAATTCCATATAGATTGCAGTTTGTCCTTTGTATCATATTCAGCAAGTCCATAAATCTCTCTAAATGCTGACAGTAATGCTGTTTCTGGCCAGTAGAAATGGCAGTCATTAAATAACCGTGTCATTCAGAAATGTGTTCTAACATGTATTTTTTATTATAATTATGAATAGGTCCCAAACCATCAAATTAAGCAGACAGTAAATCCCTAAGAATGCTAGATAGAAAATTAGATTTACAATTATGGCCCCAACAGTGAACAATATTTTTCATTGTTAAGTAAAAATTGCTGGAGGTTGAGAAATGCTTTCTCAGCAGGTAAAATTAGGGTTTGATGATAAAAATAAAATCCATTTTTAGAATATGTGTGTGTATATATATATATATATATATATGATTAGTATTTATATATAATTATATAATTGCTGCACCGGAGACAGGTTTTCCTTTGTTAACGAATAACATATATAAAATTTAAATTTGTTAAGTATAGTATTAACTTATTATTAATAACAAGCTTTATGCTCTCTGATTAAAGGGATAATTGAGAAAGTATGTTATGTGTCAAACCCTATGTTTGATGATTTTAGATATGTCATCTCCTTGAATCCTTTTGAAAACCTAGAAATGTAGACCTAACATTAATTTTTACAGATGAGGGATTTGGAATTCACATGGACTTTGGGGGACTTATCAAAACTCAAATAATAAGTAGAAATCCAATTTGTCCTGGATTGGTTGTCCTATCTAGGTTATCAACCTCAAAGTTGTTTTTTATGTATCATGATTTATGCTTCACCTTATAGTCAATCAAATGTTTTAATTAAGATAAAAATAAATGTTTTGAAGAACGTTAGTGGAGAGATATTATTAGATTATTTCAAGTTATAATAGCATTTCTATGGTTAATGAGATTAGATTGGATAATATATGAGAAATTACTTTTTGAACTGTAAAGTGCGATTTAAAGACTCTCGGTACTTAACACATAGCCAGTATTTGTTGAGTACCTATTATCTTCCAGCCACTATTGCAGGCTCAAAGTTTAGAGCAACAAACAAAATATACCTGATCCTTCCTCTTATGAAGCTCCTACTTTAGATTGGAGAATCAGGAAATAGACAGGTAGACAATTAAGTGAGAGAAATAATGAGATAGTTCATAGCCTGATGAGTGTTATAAAAATTAAATTATGACGATGTAATAAAAACTGAGCTGCAGGAACAAGGCTGGTGGGAAGCATGGTGTCTCTAGATTGAATGGTCACCAAGGATCAAATGATGGCAAGTCGTGGGTTGGCCTCTGGGAATAGCATTACATACAGAAACACACCCATGCATGTACATACACAAGTATGCACACACACATACATAACACAAACTGCACAGAGTACTCAAATGGCAAGAATAAGCTTGGAAGTTTCAAGGCACAGAAGGAAGGAGAAGCCGGTTTGACTATATCCTGGTGGACAAGAAGAGAATGGAATGAGAAATCAATGAGAGCTAGAGACAGGTTGAAGCCTCTTATAGTCAAAGATTGGAGAGCAGTCAATGCAATGATTCTCAAACTATCTGTAGAGAAGGACAAGTTGTTCTTCTGTTTTGTCTTGTAGTTTCCAATTCAGTGTTAGGCTAATAATCTTGTAGACTCCAATAAAAATTAAAATGAGACTAGTGTACTGATGGAAAAATATTATAAAAATTGCTAAATACTTACATTGATCTTATTGTAAATGTTCATAGACCAGAGATGGTTTGGAAACAGCATTTTTTTAGCTCTGATTGAGAAGGTTTGAAGCAGAATAATAAGCCAATCTGATATAAATATAACATAATATAAATGTGTGTGTGTGTGTGTGTGTGTGTGTGTGTGTGTGTAAAATCACCAATGAACCATACAGCCTAAAGTGATGAGAAATATCTCTCCCATTGGTCCATGGACAGGATTCATTACTTTTTTTCCCAGGGATATCAGAAGTAGTTCACATTAAAGTTTGATTTTGTCTTGTACTTAAATAATAATAAAAAGAAACAAAACAAAATAAAACATAATGCTGAAGTCAGAGAAACTAGTGCCTCTACAACATTCCAGAGCTAAATTTTATATTTAATAATAGATCTAAGCATAAACTCCTGTATGTAAATTAGTATTTTTAGATTCTGCTCACAATCTATAATGATGATATTTGGGTAAAAAGCCTCTCCTGCTTTTATCCCTCAGATTGTAGAAGAGATTCAAGATAAAGAAAGTCTTGTACACATAATAAAGAAAACCAGTTTTTATTTTAAAAATTCCTGAAGTTCAAAGAGGTTAATTCTGCTCAAGTTCTTCTACCTAGGAAGAGGGAGAATTGAGAATACAGGGTATTTTGTTTGTTTGGGTCTTGGTAGTTGTGTGTAATCCAAATCTCTCATGATATGTGCTTGACACTAGGTTAAAAAAATAAAAGTTAACTTCTCTCCCTTTATATTTCACTTCATATTTCCTGACTTCACATTTGTTCTATGCTGCCAATGTTGTAAGTACTATATCAAGTGTATTCCAGTCGTATTTCTTAAAGAATCAAGTCATTTTCTAAATGACATTAAAATCTGCTTAACTTTAATCATGAATTTGGGAAAAAAAGACATTTAAAATTATAGATTATACTTGAGATCCTCAGATCTGATAGACCCTATTTCACTTTTTACATCAAATGTTAGAAGTATTGCCATCCCAAACTCCTCTCATGGGAGGGTTTGAAAGCTAATTTTCATTACACTCCACCTTTATCTGCTTCTTACTCAGTCTGAACAGTTGTATCTGTGTATATTTTTTTAGTCAGCCTGAACTATTTGAAATTGCACTTCCTGATATAAATATAAATATATAATAAAAGCAGATTTTACAAATGAAATGCTTTAAAGGCATTAGGAAAGATGCATTGAGTAACACATGTGTGCCATGTTTTGCTTGCCTTGGGCTTCCCCCTTGAAACAATTGCATAAATTATGAGAAAACGCAGACAAATTATGAGGGCACTCTTGATGTGGCTAATAGAATCATTGATATGAATAGCAAGGAAGACAAATGGTACATAGCATACAACAGTCACGTACCAGTGCTCTCAACTAAGGGCCTAATCAATTAAAACCTCCTTTTGTTAAATAGTACTAAATTGTACTTCATAAAAGAGCTGAATGATACAAGCAGTTTTTTTACAACTATAAAACTGTAAATAAGCTGTTCTTATCAAAGGTGGCCTGTGTATCGTTTAAATCCTTTCTTTGATATTGGGTACATGGGCATTTTACCCACATGTGTCCCATTCTCAGCCAAGATGTACCCTGCCTTTCAGTCACAGGCTCTTCTCCATTTATGAAGTATGTCAATGACCATTTCTACCTTATGTCTTAGGAAAAGACTTGTCTCTAATGTACTTTTTTTAAATCTTTATTGGAGTATAATTGCTTTACAATGGTGTGTTAGTTTCTGCTTTATAACAAAGTGAATCAGTTATACATATACATATATCCCCATATCTCTTCCCTCTTGCATCTCCCTCCCTCCCACCCTCCCTATCCCACCCCTCTAGGTGGTCACAAAGCACCGAGCTGATCACCCTGTGCTATGTGGCTGCTTCCCACTAGCTATCTATTTCACATTTGGTAGTATATATAAGTCCATGCCACTCTCTCATTTCGTCCCAGCTTACCCTTCCCCCTCCTCGTGTCCTCAAGTCCATTCTCTATGTCTGCATCTTTATTCCTGTCCTGCCCCTAGGTTCTTTATAACCTTTTTTTTTTAGATTCCATATATACATGTTAGCATATGGTATTTGTTTTTCTCTTTCTGACTTACTTCACTCTGTATGACAGACTCTAGGTCCACCCACCTCACTACAAATAACTCAATTTCGTTTCTTTTCATGGCTGAGTAATATTCCATTGTATATATGCATGGAAGCAACCTAAGTGTCCATCGACAGATGAATGGATAATGTACTTTTTAGTTTTTGTTGTTACTCCTGTTCTTTCTCTTTGCCTGTTCATTCATTTTTCATTAGATATAAGGAACACAATGAACATCCAGTTTTATTTTGCATTTTGGAAATTTTGTTATGTTCTGGAAATATGCTTCCTATTCTCAATGAAATCCTAGTTTAGCATCTTACAGACAGATTTCTTAAACATATACAACACTAAAAAACATGTTGTGAATCTAAGCCTATTCTAAAATAAAATGTTTATCTAATAAAAGCAGTTACTGAAAATACCATCATAGCAGTATAAAAATGATTAAGCATGAGGGCTTTGTTTAAATCCGAGCTCAGCCATTTAATAGCATTAAACAAAACCATAACTTTGGAAACGTTATATAAACCTTTCTTTCATTACTTCCAAAATAAAAATGATAATAGTGGAGATGAAGAAGTTTATTTAGGAAGCTTAAACTCCCATGCTCATTGAAATGGGAGTACTGGATATTGACTGAGAAGTACCACTCTTGCTTAATGTGTTAATATATATAAAGGTTTCAGCTCAATACTTAGCACAGAGTGCCTACTCAACAAATGTTGGTGTTATGGCACTACTTGTAGTTGTAGGAGTAGAAACAGGAGTATAATACTGCTACTACTACGGCTGTTACTATAATACTCCATGCTGGCAACATAATGAATGCTGAATAAATGAATATATGAATCAACAAATAGATTAAGATTTGAATCTTTTTCAGAAAGGAATAATATATATGATAGTGGAGAAGCAAAAGTTTTATATGAATTCTTATTCCAAAGGATCTGGGTCAGAAAACCTAAAGCTACTTAGATGATCACCTGGTTCAATTCCCTCATCTATGGAGAAAAAAACAGTTCAAGGAAGACCCAGAATTCTGTCAAAAGTCACATAGTTCATGGCAGAATAAGCCTCCCTTGGATTTAATTATGTGACAGGTTGGACGTCCACATGCATACCAGGATGTACAATATTTTTCTCACAATGGTGGAAGTGGTTAATATATAAATCATAAATACAATGTATGTACATATTTGACATGGGATTCTGTATAAACTCCTCTAAAGGTGTAATTGTCATGGAAAGAAAGATGAATATATGTCCATTCAAATTTGTAAAGTTAGCTTAAAAATAGGAATAGTATTATTTATAAAACATCACATGTTGATTAAAAAATGAATGAAATATAGGGAAGTAATCAGTTTCATTATCATGCTTACATTGTCCATATCCCAAACCCACATGCCGATTTCCTCCAAGGGAGCCCATGAGTATCTGATAGGACAGCTGCCAGTGGAGATTTTGTAATGTCTTGTTTTTAGCTAATTTCTTTCAATCAGAAACTTCATGACCATTGGAAAAATTCCTGATGATTGGAATTAAGTTGTCCATTAGAATTGTCTTGATTGTTGGCTTTATGTTCTTATAAACAGACACTTGGCAAAAAATAGAGAAATGTTTTTGATGGTACAAGCAGAGAAGAAAACTCTTGTCCTGTCTCCTCTTCCTTCCAGTCCTTGGTATGAGGAATGTATTAGGCCCAAACTTAGCTCACCAGATTCCTTGATTCATTAATTCTTTCATACATTCATTCCATAAATTCTCATTCAATACTTTCTCTGTGTTTAAGACACTAGGAATACAGTAGTTAATATTGTTTTGTACTAGTCCTTATGGAGTTTATGGTCTAATGGAGGATGTAGGTAGGTGCCCAGTCATTTGAGAGCACATAGGAAAGACACCTAATAGACTTGGAGGACTATGGAATGCTTCTCAGAAAAAAATGCCTTTGAAGCTGATACTTGGAGTAGAAATGAGTAAAGTGAAGGGTATCCCAGGAAGAAGGATCAGCATGGGGTAAAGTCAAGTAGCAGAAAGGACATGGGGAATTTCAGAGAACTGAAAGGAAGAAAGAATAAGACATGGGGAGCTGTGAGAAGTATGGCTGGAAAGAGAAGTAGGAATTCAATGAAAGAAGACATTTTTTAAGACATAATAAGGTCTTAGATTGTGACCTTGTTGATGTGTGTGTGTATACACGCACATGTATGATACACACGTACACACACACACAGCCTATGTATGTCTTTGTACATGCCTCCGAGAATGTGTGTATATATAGTACATGCCAGCCAATTAGCAGTTAGATATATAGAAGCTCAGTAATGGATTTCTCATGACAGATTTTATAATCACTTACAATCATCTCCTCCTCTTCATGTAGTAAATCTTCATTTAAGTCTGAAAACAGTTTTGAAGAATCTTATCTTCCACAATGCTTTCTGGATAGCACATTAAATATATTTCAGGTACATTTTTCACATTTAATCTTGAGAGAAACTGGCAAAATGGGAAATCAAGTGAAGACTACAATTATTGCTCACGAACTTTTGATGATATTGTCTGCAAATGTCTGTTCATATTCATATACGAGCACAAGCCTGCCAGAATGTAGAGACATATTTTTCTTCCATTTCAAAATTCCATTATTCTATGTCTGTCTCTAAAGTCTGATTAACAATGACAGCATGTTGGAGGGCATGTCTAACGTGATTGCAATTCCATGAGTTGGAAAGCCCTTTGTTTCAACAACAATTATTTATGGAGAAATGCTTTCTTAGAATCAGACAGCACGAAGGTTGTATTTGCTGGAAGGACACATAAAGACAACTTCACTCCAAATTAATGAATTCAGTTTGTATTTCTCTGTGCGACACAGATGGACAAAACTATCAGCCAGTGTAAAAGATGGTGAGATGCAAACAGTAAGAAACATTTATGTTCATGTAATGCTTTAGTTTCTAAGAGGCTTCAGAGCTGACCCCCACAAAGACCTGTGTAGTTGTTAGGAAGGGAATTCTCATCTCCATTCAACATATAAGGAAACATCATTAAAAAGAGTTAAGCATTGTACCAAAGACCAATAGAGAGTAAATTGCATAGCCAGGGTTAGAACCCAGACCATCTGACTCCCAGACCTCTTACAATGATCTGGCTCCCTCTGTGGAACATGGTTCTCCCCCATCTACTTAACTCATTGCACAGCTCAAAGAAATTTTTTTCCAAAAGAATTGTATGGCACTAAATTTCCCACATGTGTGTGCCAAAATATGTTGATTAAAGAAAGAAAATATTGGTTTATAAATTCTCCTGTATAATATTGTAACTGACTACCCAAACCCAGCACAGCTATCTTTATCACGCTGTATGTCAATTTTCAACTTTACTTCAAATCACATGCTTATTGCCTAAGTAGTGTGGTGAGGGAAGAGTAATATGGGTCATATGCTCCGTTTCCAAGTCACAATATATCTCAGTGGTAGGAACAGTAATGACTCACTGTTCCTACCAATGCTCGGATATAATTCCTTGATTCTTAGTTGTCGTAAATGTGATAGATCGTGCTAAAAATGAAATTGATACACAAATATAAAGCCTATGTCAGGATTTGATTCATTCTGTAAAAGTTTGAAATTAATAATAATTATTATACAATAAATGTATAGAACATATTTTGGTCTACCTTACAAATGCCATGTCAAGAAAAGATTTTTCACCTTTATGAAAAGTATATTGCCAATTTGTTGTGTCTGCTTTACTTTTTGTTGTATATATCTTGTTTATTCTTTATAATCACAGATTCCCTCATATCGTTATTTATTTTTAAATTATTTCCTTTCCCTTTCTATAAGGCATAAATTTTATTCTATAAACGGAGCTATAGTAGCCTAATACATATCTACAGAGGTAATAAAAAATTTAAAAGTTACGTTGTTTTACACATAAGAAAGTAGCAATTTCAAAATGTCACCCATTGGTGTTGTTATAGCCTAGTATACTCATTCATTGTCTATATCATTTAAAGTATTGCACTCTTTTGTAAAGCAATATTGTAGTCTGCAGCAAGAGCTATGATGATACTTTTAATTATCAATCAAGTTATTCCACTGTTTTAATTTACCTAAATTTATAAATCAACAAAAGCAGAAACTACATTAATGAAGTGCTTATTGTAGTATTATGAATAATATGAAGGAAGAAAACAGTAAAAATAATCTAAACAAAGTATTACATAAAGAGATAGTTGTTTAATAAATTATGTATATATGTGTCTATATATCTCTCTATATAGTTATATAGATATATCAAAAGACTGGAACATATTTCAGTGATATAGATAGAAAACTTAATTCTGGAGATTGGCTGGGTTATTGTGAGTGGATTGTGAGTGGATTAAATGTTGCAATAATGGGTCAGCTGATGTCCAGTTGTATGGTCAAGAGTGGTGTAGGTGGTGTGGCATTTGAAGAATATATGGGCTAGTATTTCATAATTAGCACTAAGGTTACGAAAGGTCACACATAGTGAGTGCTCTGATTAGGAAAGATATTTCCAGGAATGTCTCATGGGACCATAGGGATGGTTGAGAGAACACTGATGAAGAAGAAGGAGGCTCAGCAGGGTGATGGGTCCAAGAAGCCCCTCAATCTAAAGTGGATGGAGAGCTGGGACCATTCTGGAAAAAAAGAACCCTGATAAGGCACCACACACATCACCAAACTCCAGAGAACAAGAGACCTGAAGTGAAACACTCTTACTCAGCATGCCATTGTCACAGAATCTGCATTCATAAAAGGTGTATGAGAGAAGTGTTTGTTTGTCATAAAACATTTGATTGCAAGTGGCAAAAAAAAGCAATTCAAAATGACTTGAGGAGAGAAAAACCTACAAGTCCAAAGGCAGGCTGACTGTTTAGCACAAAGTAAAAATATGTCCATCTTCATCTTTTGGTTCTGATTTTCTGTTAGGTTTTATTCTCAGGCAAGCTCTACTTTCACTCTAGCAAGACAGCCACAAGCCCAGGATTAATGACCTATCAGCTAGGCAATATTACTGGAAAAAGAGGTTCTCCATCTTGGTTACTAAAAAATAATAATAAAATAAAATGAAATCCTGATATTTAAACATATTCACCTGACTGGTCAAATATCCTTCTTAAGGCAAGTATAGTAATTAAGTGATTGGAATTCACTCATAAGCTTGAACTGTGTCACATTGTCACCTCTGGAATTGAGGTAGGTGGCAACCTTACTTATCATATATAAGTAGAGGGAAAGTCTCTCAAAGGCAGGTTGAAACCACTTGAATAATGTGGGATGAGTAGTGTATCCATCTGGTTTGGAGAGAAAATACGTGATAATCATAGCAGAGTTTAATAAGTGGGCTATTCGGAGAGGTGTGGGTAGGGATTATGGCAACTAACAAGGGAAGATGCAGGAACCTCAAGGCTAGCAAGACATTTAGGCATAAAGGAGCATGTAGAGGGAGCAAAACAGAAACCCAGGAGGAGTTGTGCCCCAGCAAAGAGGGACCAGATAGATATAAACCCTGCCCTCAATTTTCTCCAACCGTCCTAGTTCCTGATGTCAATTATCATCATGAAACTCCAATCACAGGTATAGGGAAAAAAACATAACAGGTTACAGAGTAGGTTGGGGAAGGACCGTGTGAGGAGGTGTAAAGACAAAATATCAAACACAGATAATAAATGGGAAAACAGTGGCTGTTGTTCATGACACTGGGACCAGCCTGGGGCTGTGCATGTGTAAAATCATTGGCGTGGTGTGGTATAAGAGAAATCAGAAACTGGTAACAGTGGGTCATTGGAAGTTGACGCATTTGAGTTGCGGGATGTTTCAGGTCCTGCAGGTTTTGAAGAATGGCAGCACTTAGAACAATTCAAATTAAGTAAAATAAGTGAATCAACATAGAAAAGGTGGCCCTCCTTTATGTAAACCATACTGACCATATGTGACTTTTTTTCTCTGATCTCTAACGCCACAATACTTTCCCTCCCTTAATTCCTATATTATTTATTGTCCACGCCATCAGTCAAGATCTCTCCACGTCCCCACACAGTGTATGCTGCTATTGTGATGATTAATTTTACTGTTCAACTTGACTGGGTCACAGGATGCCCAGGCGTTTTGGTCAAACAGTATTCTGGGTGTGTCTGTGAAGGTGTTTCTGGATAAGATTAACATTTGAATCAGTAGACTGAGTAGAGCAGATAGCTCTCTCTAACGTGGGTGGCCCTCATCTAATTGAAGGCCTGAATAGAACAAAGAGGCTAATGCTTTGGCGAGTAAGAGGGAACTCCTACCTGACTGCTGAGCTGGGATACTGGTCTTTTCCTGCCTTTGGACTTAAACTGAAATATCAGCTCTTCTTGTATGTTGAGCCTGCTAGCCTTTGGATGGGAATTTACACTCTCCCAGTTCTCAGCCCTTTGGGCTTGGACTGGGATTACACTATTTCCAGCTTACCTACTGCAGAGTTTGGGACTTCTTAACCTCCATAATCATCTGAGCCAATTCCTTGTAATAAACCTCTTTCTATATAGATACATCCTGTTGCTTCTGTTTCTCTGGAGAACCCAAACTAATACAACTACATATGCAAAGATTTCTTCTACACAACTACTAGCTGCAAGAGTTCAAGGCCAATGACTTATGTGTCAGTAAATCATATGTCCAGGTATATAGACATTGTTTTACTTATCAGTAGTTCGTTGGATCCTTGGTCTTCTTTCACTACCATTTGTTCATACAGTCTGTATTCTTAAAAGTAGATGTGAGTTTGGTTAAATAAAATCTATAGCAAGTCCAGTGTAAAGGCACTGTAGTAATTGCTATTTGTGGGCTTGATATAAAAATGTTAAAATAGAGGATTTCTCCCTTCCAGACATTTCCTAATGTCTTCAAAATTTTTTTAGTTTGCTAATTTGAGCCTTATTAATACACTATCATAGAGTATGTAATCACAGGTGACTTCCTTTTTCATTGACTGTTACAAAAATAAGTTTACCCTTTTTTTATCTTTGTAGCTTAGTTATTTTGTGGTTGTATAATATTCCACTGAATAAGTATATCATAATTAAATTAACCATTTATAAATCTTTGTTTTATTTTTAGCTCCTAACTAGTATGAACAAAAATATCTCTAAAGCTTTTACCTAGGGATTTCATTGTAAGGTCATAAATTATGCAAATGCTAAAATTTGTGAAATAATACAAAACTATTTCTTAAAATGATTTTATCATTTTATACCTCTCTCTATCCATCTTTTTCAGCACTCAGTATGATCAGATTTCCACCTTTTACTGGTCTAGTGAGTGTGAAATTGATTGTAACTTGCATTTTCTTGATATCCAGTAAGATTGAAAATCTGTTCCCATGTTTCTCAACCATTCCTTTTCCTTGTTGGAGAGATAGCTATTTATGATTTTTGTCTTTTTTTAATAAAAAAGCCTATTTTTTCTTATTGATTTGAAATTGTTCTTTATATATTCTTGACATCAATTGTGTATCAATTTGACGTGCTACAATTAATTATATCTCTCATTTGTGGGCTTCCTTTTTTACTTTATGGTATTGGTTGATAAACACAGTTTTTTAATTTGAATGTAATCAAATGTTTGAAATGTTGGTTCTCTGTCAGTGTTTAATGTGAATTACTTAGGTAATCCTTTCACTTCCCAGAGACAATATAAGTATTCTTCTATATTTTATTCTAAGGGATTTAGGAGTTTGGGTTTCACATTTATTTCTTATTCCATTGCTGTACGTGTGAGTGTGTTTGTGTGTGTTTTGTGACATAGAGATGCAGTGTAATTTTAAAATATGTATAACCTGTTGTCTCAACACTGTTTACTGAATGATATCCCCTTTCTGCAATGATTATCATGCTATATAGGCAGAGTTGCTAAGTTTACATAGCCCCTAAATAAGTTCCTGTAATATCTGTTGTCTTGCATTGGTCACTTTATCAATCCCTGTGTTAATACCATGCAATAACCTCTGCTGCTTCTATGTTTTTGCTTATTCATAAAAAATTTTTATATGACAATTCCTCAAAAAATCCCCTACGTTTTGAGTTTAATTACATTAAACCTATGGATCAATTTGGCAACATTTCTCATTGGTATATTTTAACCTTTTTATCTTTGAATACATGTATCTCTTTATTTAAAGTATACACTGATTTTCTTTATCCTGGTATCAATGACGCCTATAACTGTGACTGGCATATAATATTTGCATGTAAACATGTCTAAATGTAAAAGTGGAAAATATTAATGGATATTAGGACTGATGTGACCTAAAGGGAGAAATAAGTTAAACCATTAGCTGACTTAAACATTCTCTTTACAACATTCCATCAAAGGGTTGTCTTGTCTCTCTTTGGCACTGCCATTGACAGGGCGCTTACTACTTGCTAAGGAGGTTTCTGAAGAACAAATGTTTTTAAAAAATCAGTTTCTCACCTTGTTCTAAAATTATCCATTCAGTTTGGCTTATTTATAAAATTTCACATATTTCCTTTTAGGTTTTCATTTAGCTCAGTTTTTCTTTTTAGCTGCCATTTCCTTAACTTCTTCTTACCAATCAAAGATTTGTTCTTTCTTATTCTTTGTAATTTATTGAATCTTCTCATTTGAAACAAAAACCTTTGAAACACCACTTATCAAAGGTTTCAGTATAAGTCCATGTGTCCAGCTTCATCCTTTGTATTTTCTCTCTCACCATGCATTTATGACACATTGAGATCATATTCTAAGCCTTTATATGTTCCATCTTCCATGTTTTGTGATTTACACAGCCATGTTATAAACCCATCAAAGCCTTCATTATTCCCCATTTATGTGACTCTGTATGAAACATTCGTTGTCATTTATTAATATTTAAATAAGCCATTCCTACATTCTTTTTTATTTTAACGCTGTCACACTGTCTACTTTGTCTTTCCTTTTTTTCTGGTAATGGGATTACTTCTGACTTCTACACATATACATGTTCATTGCAGCTCTATTTACAATAGCCAGGAGACGGAAACAACCTAAGTGTCCATCATCAGATGAATGGATAAACAAGATGTGGCACATATATACAATGGAATATTACTCAGCCCTAAAAAGAAATGAAATTGAGCTATTTGTAATGAGGTGGATGGACCTAGAGTCTGTCATACAGAGTGAAGTAAGTCAGAAAGAGAAAGACAAATACCATATGCTAACACATATATATGGAATTTAAGAAAAAAAAAGTCATGAAGAACCTAGGGATAAGACAGGAATAAAGACACACACCTACTAGAGAATGGACTTGAGGATATGGGGAGGGGGAAGGGTAAGCTATGACAAAGCGAGAGAGTGGCATGGACATATATACACTACCAAATGTAAAATAGATAGCTAGTGGGAAGCAGCCGCATAGCACAGGGAGATCAGCTCGGTGCTTTGTGACCACCTAGAGGGGTGGGATAGGGAGGGTGGGAGGGAGGGAGGGAGACGCAAGAGGGAAGAGATATGGGAACATATGTATATGTATAACTGATTCATTTTGTTATAAAGCAGAAACTAGCACACCATTGTAAAGCAATTATACTCCAATAAAGATGTAAAAAAAATAATAAATAAAAAAAAATAAAGATTTTAAAAATGGAAAAAAAAAACTAAGGCTATGCTCCCTATTTACCTGTGCTGTAGGGGACTTTTCCAAGGCTATCGGCAATTTTAATTAATCGAATAGGTGAGGCTGGAGGCTGCTTTTGAATTCCAAGCTTCCTTCAGTCAAGACAAAAAAAAAAATGTAGAATCATAATTTTATAGCTTTTAAATAAATTTAGGAGATGAAGAACTTGAGATCAGAGGAAGCCAATTCGTATTGTGCTATTGTTTCATTTGTTTAAGAAAGTATTTCAACTTATTAAAAGAATGTCTGGAGTAAGGGCAGGAGAAGCTCTTCTAAGACATTCTGTATTTCCCATCCTTGTAACTTTGCTGAGAACAGTATAGATGCTCAATATATTTTTATCAAACACATTTACTGATATACGGTATTTTGGAAACAGGACTACATGTCAGGTCTGATGTTTCTTTTACAAGAATTATAAATGTAAAAAAATGCAACTGGCAAATAAAAAGTCTCCATGATTTTTATTGCAGTCAGTTGATTTTTAATAAAAAGGAAAATTACTGCATGAGAGGATCCAGCTCTATTAGTATGCATTTAAACATTTTCCAATATTAGCACTGCATTCCATTGTGACCTGCCTGCTGATTTTGATCCCAGGCAGCAAGCTGAGACTTCTGCCTTTGCTCAGCTAGGCCTTATGAGCACACTCTCTCTCACTCCAACCCTCTCTCTCCCTCTCTTTCTCTTCTCTCTCTCTCTCTTTCTGTTTCACATCTAAATCCTGGACCAGTACTGTAATTTGCCCAATGCAGCAGCCATTCTCATTCCCTTCCCAATAATTATACCAAGGACAGAAAATGCCCCTAAATTAATCCATCACACTGGCACAGATTCTAATGAGTGGGAAATGCCAAAAATGATCCATTATCACTGCAGTTGGAAAATCATTTCTCAGTTCAGCCTGAGCAACCAGTAAAAGAAATCTCTGAAGCATACAGTGAAGGCTGGATGTAGAAAGCAATCTCTGGTCCTGGAGCTGCCTCGGTGGGGCACTAACTGATTTATATGTCCACACAGCTATGCCCATCCGCATGTACAGACATTACCCCAGAGTACCTGTGTGTGCTCATCCTGGGTTTTGAAAAACTAGATTCTTCTTCCTGGGTTGAGTTTTAAAAGGTCATTTGACCAAAATGCAATGCCACAGTGCCCTCAAGTGGTGCAACATATTTAGAATAATTATTTCTTGGTGGCAGGATTCTTGCTTCTCTTGTTTTTAAGAGAAGGTAAAAGATATGAACAACAGCAGCAACAAAATCTTTCTGCACCTACCTACTCTCATTTTTTAAATTGGTCGCCTTTCTACATTGTCTCATCTCATTTTTTTCCCCATCCCTAATCTCCAATAGTTCTGTATTCCTTTAACTCACCTTGCAAAGGTGGCAGACCAGCCACTCCACCCAAGGTCTGTGTTGTCAGTGTAGTAGTCTGATGAGTCAAGGACACTACCTTCTCCACTTCCCCTACCACGTGGGGGAGGTAATATGAGAAAAGTGCCAGGGGAACAATGTCCCAACCCCTCAGATGTGTAAAAACAAATGTGAAGATAATCAAGATCTTTATATTGACCTCTGGTGAATTTATACGTCGTGTGTAACTAAATTCAAACTTTCTCAGTTCCACTTCGGGAATATTCCTATCAGTTCTGAGTTTCTCTTTGGGCTGCCCAGAGAAAAATGCAAATATCTTTAAATCGTTACTTTATTTGATTAATCAGTTAAGCAATTGCGTTAATCATTTTAAAAATTTTATTCCATCGTATTTTATGTATTTTCCCCCAATAATCAGGCCTCACAGATTTCACTGTGAGAAATGTGGTGTCAATTTCACACATGGCCTTTTTTGAGAAGTAAGAGTTACATGTGCAGGTTTTCTTTATTTGCATTTTAAACCATTGTGCAATTCCAGTTAAGTGTGGAAGAATCACTTATCAGGAAACTATCAGAAGGAAAAGTCTAGATGTCACTGTTGAATGGTAACTAATAATGAAATAAAGTAAGTTGGTAAATTTTGTGGGTATATAATATAATATACACACATATAATCTCTTTTGTGAAACAAAAGAAAAAATAAAAACTGCAGAAAATTTACATCGCAGTGACCACAAAAGTGAAAATCATGAGAACTGAGTTTGACTAAATAGAACAGAGGATCCAGGGAGATATGAAGGGTGTTTGCAATATCCCCATATACTGAGCCATGAAGCTCTTAGTTTATGAGAATGATGATGAGAAAAAAAGAGCATGCAAATATTTAAGTATTACTCTTAGTCCTTATTTTCTTGGCTATCCTTCCAACAAAAAAGGAAGGGGTTATTTTTATTCATGAGGTTAGAAAAGGATGGAGTTACACAACGTGGTTACCTTTGAGCCAGGTTAGACAGCCACATTATGTAGTATTTCAGAGCAAAAGCCTCAGCCATTAGACAAACCAGCTACAGAATCCAGGCTCTGAGACATATTGTCCATGAGTTCCTGTGTGACCATTTTTAATCTCTGAGACTCTTCCTGAATAAAATGAGAATACTTAAGAATACCTACATCATAATGTCATTGCAGTAATTCACGGACACAATATCTGTAATTGTATAAGCATAAGAAAAAGCCTGGTATATCTAAGGCACTGTGCCCAGCATGGTAAATAGCCAGCCAGTTTAATTTTAATTTAATTTAAGTTTTGTTATTTATCGACCATTTCAGACTAAAGAAAAGGCTTGAGCAATGCATTACATTGTGGGCCTGGTTAAGTAGTTTCCATATGCCTCAATCACAGGAAACAGGCTGCAGTTCACTTTGGTTAGATCCAGGTCAGAGAAAATTTGAATAGTGAAGAATTACTATTTTAAAATGACCTTGAGTTCCACAAATAATGAATTCATAGTTTACTTGGGTCTCAGTGCTGTCATCTTAAAAATGGGAAAATAAATTTTAGGTCATTTCAGTTACTAAAATATTAAATATATTAACTTGTTTAATATATACTAAAATATTTTAACATATATTAATACTATAATGTAGCAGAAATCTGTCACATTATGAAGAAAGAATTAGCTCAAACAATATACAGTATTATGCTAAATAGGCAGATGTAAGATCTTGAAAATCTCATATATTCCTCTCAATGAAACCCATAATTATGGTAAGGTACGACCAGAAATCTTAAAAGGTATATATTAAATGTGACAGATCCTCTTAATTTTATCAATAAACCGTCAGTGACTGATGGTTACAAGGAACTTCCCTGGGTTTTAAAGATTTGTTTGGTCACAGATTTTATTTAATCATATTCTCTAAGTATGACAATGTGTCACCTATACACAGTCTTCACTTAACCTCTAGCAGCGGGTTATAGCAGGTCTGAGTGAAGTGTGTTCACATACCGTGCCAGGCTCTGCAACACTGGCTTCCTTCAGATCTCTTTAAATGCATCTCCCACCACTTCTATCTGTCGCCCTACAGCCCAGCCACATCTCACACTTTATCTCTGTCTGATCTTGATGGGCCATTTAATGTCACAAGTCATTGCTCTTCCTGTCCTGTCACCCATATTGCCATGCTCTCTTCATACCTAGCAACATCCCGTTATTTGTAGCACTCATCCTAACTCTTTGATGTTGACTCCTCAGATCTCCTCCATCAGAATTGATTGCTCCTTCCCTTGCCTTCTTAGAGCACTTGGTACTTTTTGCTAATAGTTATTTTGTTTGGCCTTACACAAATGACTTTATCCAGCCACTCCATTCATCCACACATCTATTCATCATTCCAATCTAGTGCTGGAAATATTTGCTTTACAGTAGGTAAGAGAACAGTTTAAGGGTTAGGAATTCAGTCTAGGGTTTCAGAGAAATATGTCATGAGCTCTTTCTCTTCCACTTACCACTCTGGACAATTTAACAACTTTAAAGCTCAGTTTACTCATCTGTAAGATTTGGGCCAAAATCAGTGTGCTGACATTACAGGACTTCAGAGAAAACTGATTGAAATGGGCTTCAAACATTTATCCTGGACCTAGGAAACACTCAATACATGCTAGTAGCTGTTACGACTACTGTTATTACCATTCTGTCTCTCTATGCCGACTGCGAATTTTATATCTGTCATCCAGGCCTCACTCCTGAACTTCAAACATATACATCCAACTGTCCTCTAAACTGTCTCCCCAGTCTATTCCATGCTGGCCTGTTTAAAGACAAGTTTTACAAAATTTTAGTATCCAAGTGACATGTAGAACTAACCTCTCAAAAGTTGAAATGCTGATGAGCCCTCAAAACAAAACCTGCTTTTTTATTCAGTTGCTCCATCTCCATTTACATCTAATACATGTGCGTATTATTTTCCCATAGCCCACTGATGCTCAGTTCATGGAGAGTATCTCAATTCAGGAAGCTAGGGCAGTAGCAGGGCTCACCTCATTCGTTTTCCATTTTTCAGTGATCACTATTTGTTATTGCATTGTGTCTAGTTTTGTGAAGTCTTTTGTTTTATATATTATGATGATGGTGATTATGATGCTGATGGTGAAGATGTTACAACTATCTACTTTTTTGGGGGGGGGGGTGAAGGTAAACATGATCTCTTTCTACCATATTGGTCCAAAATGCTAATAGTATCCTTAGATAAGTAAGGCAGTCATGCATTCCTCTGGTCAAAATTCATCAATGACTCACTTTCTTCAGAGACAAAGTCAAGTTTGTAATAGTGGCCTACCAAGCCTGTATAGTCTTTCCCTTCATTACTTCCCTGATCTTATTTCTTCCTATTCCTAACTTTGCTCCAGCCACATTGACCTTTCGTCACTCAGACATTTCAGTCACTCTCTATCCTTAGGGTCTCTACACTGGCTAATGTCTCTATGTGGATGTTAACTACTTCCTCCTCTCCAACTTCCTTGGCTCATACATCTCTATGAAAAATTTTCTCGGGTGTCACTTCTCTGTGAGGCTTACCTTCACACCGTCTTATTTAAAATTGCAAACTCCTCTCCTGCTTTTCTGATCCATATTACCCTTGCTCGACTTTTTTTTTTTTTTTTCCATAACACTTATCACATTGCAACACACTAATTAAAACACTAAGTATTTAGTCATTTCTCATCTTCACTCTCATGACCACACTCTTGCCAGAGGTAAGTCCTATCAAGGAAGAATTCTTTTTTTTTTTTTTCACGTCTCTATGCCGAGCACATTTGTTGCAGCTGCTTAACAAATATTTACTGATTAAATTAATAAACCCTACAATTTTATGGAACCAGTGCGTTTATTACAAAATCAAGAATATCTTAACCATTGTTAGCAAAGACTTAAAATCTAATACAGGAAAAAGAGAACTCAACCAACAGTAAGATTTAGTGTAGGGCATTTGCAAACTCTATTCCACAACTAGGATGTGATTTTTTTTTTTTTTTTTTTTTTTTTTGAGGATAGTAAGTGAATCTCTGTTTTCCCCAGGATTGGTGATTTTTATGCAATAAGTGTCTATAAGGCCTTAATATATTTATCTTATCCTACTCTCTCGTAGTCTTTTTGCATTATATGCATTCCATTTATGTATAAGGTTTCTTAGAGGAAGGGAGAAGGACATAGGTATAAAATCTCTGATTACCAGAAGTGGAATTGCCATGAGTAGAGATTTAAGCACTAGCCATAAGCTCCAGCTGTAATTAAGAAGAAGAGGTCCATGTGGCAATGAATTGAGGCCTCCTGCCGGTGGCCAGCACCAACTCAACCACCGTATGAGTGAACCGTCTTGGAAGTAGACCCTCCATCCCCAGTCAAGCCTTCAGATGATCACAACCCCACCTGACAGTGTAATTTCAATTCATGAGAGACTGGAGCTAGATCAGCCTAGCCAAGCTGCTCCCCAAATCCTGATATACAGAATCTGTGTGAGATGATAAATGTTTATATTTGTTTTAGGACACTATATTTTGAGGTAATTTGTTGTGCAGCAATACATAAATAATACATATGGTTAAAAAAAAGAATAAGAATATTTAAACTACAAGCTTCACTATACTGTATGAGGCTGTAGGTGGGGAAAGAGTACCTGTTTACTACTTTCTACCCAAAGCCTGAATTGTTGAAGGACTAGGGACAGGATAAATCTACTAAGAGAGCAGTAAAATATGTGGTTTATGAAAACCAGATACAATAGGATATTGAATGGTACTTTTGAACCACAGGAAACTAAATCTTGCACCAAGTACAAAGGGTTTTCACCATGTTGCAGGCAGGTCAAAATATTTAAGGCCATATTCTTAATAATACACACCATTAATTGTGCAAGCATTCAGAGCTCCTAACATGTCTTGGGCTCTCTAATAAGTACTGAGCCATACCTTGTGATGAGAAGGACACACTATTCATGACCAACAAACTTCCAAGTCTCATGCTCAGCATGTTTTGAATAGCTGAAGAGACATAATGTCTGCTCCAGCATTGCATGGGTTAACTTTCAGAGACCACCCTCACCTCTCACCTCTTCTTGGCTGAACCTGTATTAAAACAAACAAACAAAAAAGCATAGTTCCATGTTTACTGCTTTCACCAATTTCTATCCCATATGCTTCGAAGTGAAAAATCTCATTTGCATAGCACGTTCAGATTGAAGAGTCAGTCACATTGAACTGATTTTGTGATTTCTTCTTTCCCCTACAGTATGTTTTCTTTGACTGCCTTTTGGACTCAAGCATGAAAGAGGGGGGTAGTCTGCATAACTTACTCAAAATACCTCTTTTCCAGTGTCATAGCCTTTCATGTTTCTCAGAATAATGAGGGAAATGCAAAGTGAGAAAGGCAACTCAAAACCAAAACCTAAACATTTAGTTTAAAAAAAAAAAAAAGATAAAGTATATAGAGAAAAGAATAGGCCAGATATTGTTCTGGGTTCTGGGAATATAAAAGAATATGTATCTTTTATAGAGACCTTACTGTGGACTTTCAGGCATGATTCTCAGTGGCTTTTATTTATTAAATTCTTTAATCCTCACAACAGTTCTATGAAGTGAGATTTATTCTCATCCCTATTGCCCAGATGAGAAAACGTAAGGCACAGGGAGGTTAAATAATATTCCTAAGATTTCACAGGCATACAGTGCAGAGTCTGGGATTTGGACCTCTACAGTTTGACTGCAGAGGCCTGCTTAACTACTCTACATTTATAGGAATTCAACATGCTCCCTGTGCAGTTGTAAGAGCTTGTCGTGTGTGGAAAGGAGATAGATAAATCAGTATTTTGCTTCCAGCTATTATGAATGGCATGAATGATGACATTTGTGGATATAAGTGTGTGTTTAAACTATCACTCACCTGTGTCTATACCTCCTTTTTGTTTTTCTTTTCAAATGAAATATTTATTTTGGAGTGGGTTTTTAAATGTCATCTGTTTTATAATCCCTGCATTAGCTTTAAAACTCTTTCATGTTACTTGCAGTTGGGCAGGAGATTCTGTGTTGGAAAGTTGAACAAGAATAGAATATTGAATTAATGAGCTGGAAATTGGCATTTCTGTTAGAAATAATTTGGCGTTCCCGGGTACTTTTGGTCATTTCCTACATGGTTTAACTATTGTATTTTTTCAGGAAGATAATGTGGCTCATTCTAGCATGGGAAGTAAGATCAAGATAGCAAATAAGTACATACCTACTATGTTTCTGAATATGTTTTGGGTAAAAATTTACATTATTGTTATTGTTATTATTGTTAAAACCAGTTGCAAATGAGACTCTTATTCTGCAACGTTAAGTATCAAGAAGGGATAAAGAAGATAAAGTTTCTAGTTCGGTTTTTCTAAAAAATAATTTTGCAAGACTGGGTAGGTTACTTCCTTCTCTCTTAACTTGTCTTTAAACAGGCCAGCGTGGAATAGACTGGGGAGACATAACAGGATTCTAGCAACCTATACAATAACCCTCTAGTGGGAAAGATAAGTTATTGGCAGGGACAGGTGATAGAAGAAGTATAAGCCACATTACCTCCTCATTTTGAGCAGGCTTCAACTTCTTGTGGCAATATCTGAATAATTTGTAATGATAATGTCTATTATATAGGATCCTTTCTAGTTTCTGTCATTAGACTGTTACTGCTTGTTTTTCAAATTTAGATGCCTTATTTTTATTAATATTTATGTTTTTTCCTTTTATGAGAATTTGGGAGACACTACATTGGAGGTGAATCAGTTGCATTGTTGAACCAGAAACCCATTATTTTATTTCAATGTTATCTGATTCTGCAGTTTTTATCATTATACTCTTGTGATGTGATTTCATACCCATCTTTCATTTTTTATTTTTGTCTTATTAGATTTAATTTTTTTATCTTTTAGTTTACTTCTTAGGACAGAAGCTTCAGCCTTAATTCTCCTATTCTTGATTGCTTGATTTTTCTTATTTCATTTCATCGCTTAGTACTAACCTTCTAATAAATAGAAACAATGATTAATTAGTGATAACTCTGTATATGCAGCATGTGTTGGGTGGATAAAGCCTCCATGAATTTCACTATATTGCATCACTTGATTCTCAAAACAGTCCTCTTAAATAAGAAACATCTTTAAATGTGTGTATATACATACACACACTACATCTATATGTATATATCTATCTATACACATACATACACACTATATCTATATCTATGAACATTCTCTGAGAAAACATATAGTCTGAGAATATATAGCAGACCCTTGAACATCATGGGGGTTAAGGGCACCAACCTCCTGTGTCCTGAAAATCTGCCTATAACTTTATAGTCAGCCCTCTGTATACTGGGTTCCATATCCATGGATTCAAACAACAGTGGATTGTGTAGTACTGTAGTACATATTTAATATGTACTATGAAAATAACCTGCATATAAGTGAACCCATACAGTTCAAACTCGAGCTGTTCAAAGCTCAACTATAAGTATATGTGTATATGTATATATATACATATGTATGCATACACTCACAGAAATTAGTGATATATTTTATGAACAAAGTCACAATCTGTTTTGTCTGCTTGGGCATTAACATTTACTTCCCTTTTCTGACCAATGTTCTGAGAGATATCACACGGCTCACGGGTTTTAGAGAGACAAAATGCCATCCTATTTTTTAATTTTGATGACCCTTTTTATGTGATAAAGGATTATATGTTTCAAAGCACAGACAGCTGTCTTGTATCTGCTTATCTTTAAAACAGTCTTGTACTAAGGGCAACATTTGTGGTATTCTGTTCACTTTACAGTTGAGGAAGCGTACTCAGAGATATCAAAAATGTTCCCTAGGTTGCTGAAACAGGCCAGGGTTGCTGTATCCAAACCTAGTCTTCCTCCAGTATGCTAACTATTGTTGAGTAGTTTCAAACTTGGGGGAAATAAGAAATTTAGTGTTATTCAACTTGCATTCTCAGGTACTCCTGCTATGGAAGGCATGTTAAAGGGTGACAAAAAAATAAAACCAATATTCTGCAAAATTACAATTTAATATGAAATAACTCTTACAATCTAATAAAGAGCTCTTTTAGCGATTCCAAATTATGGAAGAAAAAAATAGAATAAGATTAGTGCTTTTAGAGTCATCAGCAACCATAAGTTAATCACACTAATATGTTTTGGTTGTAAGTGAAGACTATTTGTTTACTGGTTTGTGACAGCATTCCCCCAAAAGTCTGTGACTACTCACAATCAAGGAAATTTGAAAAAGCTTGAAAATATAAAGTCAGACAATATGAAGCTCTATTTTATGGGCAAAAATATATATTTTATGTTGTTTTTTAAACAGAATTTAATAAACTTACTTGAATTGTATCTTATAAATATATCCCTATTTTAGAAAGTATGTTTAACATTCAGATAGTATACAATGAAGAGTTTAATTTGCACCCTAATGATGAAAATATCACTTTCTACTATTGGTTGTCAACCTTATTAAATCAGTTAAAAGCACCAATTGTCTTCTTCCTTTGTCATTTTATGCCAAAATTCCACATAAGATTTTTCCCTTGATGATTTTTTTTTAATGTGTGCTACCTCCACTTAACGCTAATCTAATCATCTCAAAAGGCTTCTCAAATTTCATATGGGAAGAAATGTTTTCAAAGGCATAACACTGTAAGGATATTAGACTTTAGAAAAGCCTAATTTTGTGGTGCTAAAAAATGCAATCAACATAGAGATTTGGGTAAAATTATTAAAAACCAGAAGTGTGAATAATGTAGAGTATCCTAATTAAAGAAGCACAGATGTTGATTTATACGAAGATAAGAATGCAAAATAAGAAACAGCACAATACAGAGAACAGTTCAAGGAGCCACAGGCAGAGGATAATTAACCCTTGGATTTCACGTGTGGTCTTTTTAGATCTTGTAATATGTTTAAGTGTCTGAAATTAATAAATGCGCCTGGTGGCAATTTCTATTTCATGGATATGCTTCCTTGACTATACTCCAAATATATTTTCATTTGGATTCAAAATGTGATATAATTCAGGAGTTGAATTAGGTAATTTTATCAATAGTTGCATATTCATTTTAATTGGAAAGGAAAAGGAAATGACCAAATCATTAACTAAAGTTGTACCTTAAAAATTTTTAAATCTCATAAAGAATATATTCTAAATGCACTGAACCAAGTCTTTAGGTTATACGTGTATGTGTGTTCATCAAGGCACATTGAATACATATTATATGGTAAGCCCTGGCCCAAGTCCTGGGGAGAAAGAAATCCATCAGGCACAGTCTCCTATGATCAACATCAGGGAGCTCCAAAGCTATGTCACCTAATCAGAGCACAGATGATGGTCTCCTTATAAAGCCTATGATGTTTATTAAATGTTTGCTAACAGGGATTATTCTTGAAAAATGAGGAGTTAGGAAAGGAGACAAATATGGAAGGGCATTTATGGCAAAGAGAATATCATTCCTAAAAGTATGGTGGTATGGTAGAGTTTTTGATGCATTCAATGGCAGTGATTAAGATGGCATTCCTAGGGTGTGTGTGGGGGGTGACAGGCTCACTGTTGACAATTAATATCAAGACCTATGCAGGGTATAAACTAGGGACCATGCAAAGACTTTCAAATACATTGAAGAGGAGATTAGAAGTCACATAGGCATTTTATGCAGCCGAGTAATATGTTCACATATCACATATGTGTACTCCCAGATAGAAATAGTACACATATCACATATGTGTACTCCCAGATAGAAACTGGGAGTACACACGTTCATTAGTGGGTGAGTCAACAAGTATCCTTCCTCTGTTGCAATTGTCAGAAAAATCCAATTCATACTAGAGTTTATTAATGAGACTAAAAATGTCAAAGGGCAGTTGGATTCAGAGATTAAGCAATACCATTAAGACTTGATTTCTCTCCTGCTAAGTTGGTTAAGGCTTTTAATACATAACAAACTACCCCAAAACTTAGTGGCTAAAAGAATAAACATTTACACAACTCATGATTATGTAGGTCAGTAATTTGGTCTGGCTAGCTGAGCAGTTCTTATCTCAGCTGACGTCACCTTTTGGTCATAGTTCCATTGTGAGTCCTCTGGGTAGCTTTGCTTCTTACAGTTTGCTGGCTGTCAGCTGAAGCTAAAGGAATGGCTGGGCCATATGCTCAGCATCCAGCAAGCTAATCCTGGGCTTGATCACATGACCCTGGCAAGGTTACAAGAGTAAGAGCAAGAAGAATACAAGGCATCTTGAGGCCTAGGATGAGGCTTGGAACTAGTCCAGAGATACTCATGCCACATTTTATTAGTCAAAGAAAGTCACAAGACTAGCCTAGATTGAAGGGGTTGGGGAAATTTAATCATGTTGATTGTGGGAGCCGTATAGTAAAATTACAAAGAGGAATAGATATAGGGAGGGGCATAATTTTGGACATTTATGCAAATAAAAGTACCGTAGTCTATTTCTCCATCCCTAAATGGTACTCCTGGCACCTGCTATGGCTTTGTCTGACAATGGCAAACTGGATGTTTAAGTTCTGGCTGCAAGGTTTTTCATCTCTGAGTAGAGTGTTGTTTTGTTTTATTTTGCTGAGTGTCTTAGTCTGCTTGGGCTGACATAACAAGTGGCATAGATTGTGTCTCTTAAAGTGAAATTTATTTCTCACAGGTCTGGAGACTGGGAAGTCTGAGATCAGTGTGCCAGTGTGGTCAGGTTCTCGTGAGAGCCCTCCTTCTGGCTTGCAAATGGATGTTTTCTTTCTGTGTCCTCACATGGTTGGGAGAATGAGAGAGAGAGGGAGGAGAAGAGAGGGAGAGAGAGAGCCCAAGCTCTCCTATGTCGCTTCTTATAAGGGTACCACCCTTGTGACTTAATTACCTCCCAAAGGCCTCACTTCCAAATACCATCATATTGAGGATTAGGGCTTCAACATAGGGGGGAACAAAAACACTTAGTCTATAGCACTGGACTATTTCAGCACGTATGTCTCTGCCTGAATCAGATTTTGATTCCTCAAGTGTGGGTCATGTAATTCTCTTAAGTGGGGTGGGGATGGGATGGGGAGGAAGCCTATCTCAAACTCCATGGGCTGAGAGTAGGTAAGTTGTTAGACTGGTAGTGAAAACCATAGTTTTTTCCCAAAATATAGGGGCATAAAAATCAGGCAAGTAGAAAATATGCACTAAGTGATCTCATGGGGAAATTCTTAATTCCTGCATTTTTTATGCCAGGTAATTTCTATTTCTGTGTTCAATTGGTGAGAACAATAGAGCATCCACTGTAATCTAACACCTGCAATAGGATATTTGTTCCAAGATTCTATGTTGGCATTTTGCTAAATTTTTAAAAACTTATTTATTTATTTAGTTTTGGCTCTGTTGGGTCCTTGTTGCTGCGTGCGGGCTTTCTTTAGTTGCCGCGAGCAGGTGCTACTCTTCGTTGCGGTGCGCGGGCTTCTCATTGCGGTGGCTTCTCTTGTTGCGGAGCACGGGCTCTAGGCATGCGGGCTTCAGTAGTTGTGGTTCGTGGGCTCTAGAGCACAGGCTTAGTAGTTGTGGCACAAGGGCTTAGTTGTTCCGCGGCATGTGGGATCTTCCCGGATCAGGGATCAAACCCATGTTCCCTGCATTGGCAGGCAGATTCTTAACCACTGTGCCACCAGGGAAGTCCCAGTTTTGCTAATTTTAATCATAATTTTGTTTGACCTCTAATGTTTGCCTTTATATTCATAAATGCCAAATCCTTGAGCCTTAATCAGTTAACCACACACAGGAATATATTTGCAAGGAGAAGGCTCTAGTGCTTCATAAAGAGCCTGTGCTTCTTACCTGAAGCCCAGCATATGTTTCATAATTTCCTTTGTCTGGCTGTCTTGCCAAGCCGTGATAACTGCACATCTCAGATGGTCTCTGACTTTTAAATTCCAATTTGTTGGTGTACCTCACTGTCAACCGTGTTTAATTGTATATCTGTGCTGGTCTATACTTGGTTTTGGGGACATCTTCCCCTCCCCACCACCTACACTTTGTTCATAGATAGCTATTCCTTTCTTATTGATGACATTTAAAAGGTATAGAACCTATCAGAATTTTGCAGTATACCAGCATTTTTAGGCTCATGCTTAGAATTTTTCAGGTCTCTTATACCTGAGCTGGAAATAAAGTTCAGCCACTATTTCTTCAGTCTTCAAATCAGACTAAACATCTAGTACTTATACAGTGCATTCTGCCAAGCAAATGTTCAATAAATGTCTGAAGAACTGACTTGAACAAAGGATTATAGAACTATAAAATATGACTCTGCTCCATGAACTTAATAATAATTCTCTGCTACTGAGGACAGCATATTCTGATCAGTCTTTACCAATAATGTGTATGGAGTGAGAGAAGATAATGCTAAAATCCACTTCATTATAAAATAATGTCTACAATTAATGTGATATGCCCTCAGTATTTCTTGCCCATGTATTAAGATTTTTAGGGAACATTTTAAGGTAATATGTCTTAGCTCTATGATATGTATTTCTGTTTAAAGTGATGTATGTGTATTTTGATTTTGTTTTTATTTCACTAGAGTACTACACTTGATTATGCCCAAGTATTACTAAGGTTTCATATGCTACGTTTAGATAATTCTCTTTTAAAAAGGAAACTCTATTCCTGTCCTGCACCTACGTTCTTCAGAACCTTTTTTTTTTTAGATAGGAATAAAGACGCAGATGTAGAGAATGGACTTGGGGACACGGAGTGGGAAGGGGGGTAAGCTGGGACGAAGTGAGAGAGTGGCATGGACATATATACACTACCAAATGTAAAATACATAGCTAGTGGGAAGCAGCTGCATAGCACAGGGAGATCAGCTCGGTGCTTTGTGACCACCTAGAGGGGTGGGATAGGGAGGGTGGGAGGGAGATGCAAGAGGGAGGAGATATGGGGATATATGTATATGTATAGCTGATTCATTTTGTTACAAAGCAGAAACTAACACACCATTGTAAAGCAATTATACTCCAATAAAGATGTTAAAAAAATAAAAAAAGAACAAGAGAGAACCCCGCTCTTCTGGTGAAGCTGGAAAAAAAAAAATGACACTCTTAATACATTTTCTCAATGGCTTTATAATTGAGGATCTGTTTTTATTTTGTAAAGAAATCTTCTGTTTTGATATTTATTCTTCATCAAGGATCCATTAGTTTCATGAAGCAGGTGCTGTATTTTCTGTGTTTTGCTCATTTCGTATATACATTATACACAAACTAATTCAATTATCAAGTATTTGATTTTTTATTAAGTGTCAATACCTATGTTAAATGATGGGAAGAGAGTCCAAAGCAAGGTAGTCATGGCCTTGGTTCTTGTAACTTTGTAAAATAACAGGACTTCAGGTACTACCTAAATGAAGAATAATATGACAAGGCCTCTGTCCTTGAATGAATTTAACATGTAAAAGGACAATTATCATGCCACACATTATGAATTTATAAAGCTATGTGCAAATGTTCTGATATCACAAAGAAATAGTTCATTGTGAGCCTGGAAAAGTCAAAGAGGAGAGTAAAAAATCTATCTTGAAAATATGGATAGACCTTGTCAAATAAGACAAGGCAGAGAAGGGCACCACAATAAAATGGATGCATATATGTCACTCTCTGTATGTGTGGGGGAGTGAATGTGCTTTTGATGCTTTAGTGTAATGAGATGGGACTAGTTATGTTCCTAAGTTTGTCACCATTCTGATGCTATAGGGTTTCACAGTGAGGACTTTACCCTAAAGTTAATGAGACTTTAAAGGAAAATTTCATAGCAGAAACTGAGTAGATATTTGTAAAGTTTACTCCCTTGACAAAGTACTAGAGAACTAACAACCGCTTCTCCTTTCACTTACACCTTTTTAGATAAAGCAAAATATGTTCTGCTTAAGGAATTTTTATCAAATAGAAGAAAAGCAATAATAAAAGTTTCCAAATATTTGTTGTAAAGAAGCGTCAATTATAAATGGAGAAAATATTGTCATCAACAAATACCCTGGTAACTATGAATCACTTCAGAGAGTTCAATGTAAAAATAAGAATAAATATCTACAACAGGCTAAGTCAAGATCAAGTTAGGAGAGAGTAGAATGGCAAGTTATGAATTAGTGATGGATATAACTGAAAAAGATTACGAGGAATCACTGTGGTTAGTAAATGATAAAATGTGTAATACTTATGTGACATTGAATTAATGCTCCTTGGATCATTAGTCTATGAATTTCCAGATTTCTCCACCATTGGAATCAATGCTTTTACTGCTTTGGGGCATCAAGTTCAAACAAATAGTCCATTGATAATGTCTGAATTTTAAGTTTTATATATAGATTTGTCTAGAGTGAATCAATTGTCTTGAAAGAAGGCTCTGGGAATAAATACCAGAGTTGTCAATATTACAATATTTTGTCTCACTGATCAAGAGAGAAGAGCAATAGACAAAGAAAGAAGAAGATATAACATAAGGGATTTATAATCCAATAGCAGGAGAAAAGTCCTTCTAGTTCTTTATGTTGAAAATAGAAGAAAATGGAGGAAATGAAAGAATCTTTTACAACTACCATCTATCCATTAGGTCAATTCTGTGGATTTGCAATTTGGCTGTGCTCAGTTGGACAGTTTTTCTGCTGATTTTGGCTGGATTGACTCATGCATTTGCCTTTAGCCAATGGTCAAAAGCCTCATTCATGTGTCTGACAATTGGCTGGCAACTGGCTGACTACTGGCCAGGGAAGGGGAGAACTAGGCCATATGTCACTCATGATATAGCAGATTAGCCTGGATTCATGAACATAGTGGTGGTTGTAGAGTTCCCATGAGCATCAGGACTGGAAGTTGCAAGGTCTCTTTAGGCCTAAGACCACCATTTTCCATTTGAATTGGCCAAAGCAAGTAACAAAGCTAGCCCAGATTCAAGTTTAAGGAAAACAGACTCCACCTCATACTGGAAAGAGCTAGAAAATATTATGGTCATCTTTTTCATTGCTTTTTAAAAAAATATTTATTTGGCCACATTGGGTCTTAATTGTGGCACGTGGGATCTTTCATTGTGGTGTGCGGGCTTCTCTCTAGTTGTGTCACGGGCTCGGTAGTTGCAGCACACGGGCTCAGTAGTTGCTGGCACCCTAGTTGTGGCACATAGGCTCTAGAGTGCATAGGCTCAGTAGTTGTGGCGTGCGGGCTTAGTTGCCCTGAGGCATGTGGAATCTTAGTTCCCCAACCAGGGATCGAACCCACTGTGAAAAAGGCATCTAATTGTATTACAAATAGATGGCATATTTGAAGAGGTGAAGAAGATAGGCACTAACCTAAATAACTTTGAAAAAGTAAGTTTTGTCAAAATATGTAAGACTAATGACAAAAGGAGTTGCACATAAACATTCTAATATATGTAAAATGTGTTTATCACAGGCTACTATTTAGAAATTCTGAAATGGATTTATGTTTATCCTGTGTTTTTAAAGAAGTGAATATAATGTAGCTACTGATTTCTATATAATGTAGCTAGATTCCTCACTGTCAGAGAAAGACATCATATAAGTAAGGGGAATGTTAGAATGAATACTGTGCTTATGAATTACGGTCATATATATCAATATGAACTCATTTATTTAATAGATATATAAAGAAATGAAAAACAAATATTGATATGTGTGTATAAATATATGTGTATACATACATATTTTTCCTAACTGTATTCCCTTGGAGGGCCTAGAGGCAGTGACACCTCAGAAGCACTGAGCATGCCCAATGTCTATATCATGGCTTCTGAATACCATTCTCTAATAAAAGAAACAAAGACTCCTTTCAGAATACATTGATCATAGAATTAGGACAAGAAAAAGTACAAACTGAGCTTAAGCCTGCATCTTCTTGTTTTACCAGTAAATAAAAAGCTTTAAAAATGAAAGTATGTTAGTAGGAGTCAGGAGCCAACCTGAAAGAGTCCCCAATAAGCAGATCTGGGGAAGAAAAAAAAAAAAAAAAAAGCAATACAATAAAGAGCTATGGTGTTGGATTAAGAACAGAGAATAAATAATTACTTACAGATCAGTAATGATATAAATAAATAATTGACTAAGTGTTTAAATAAATAAATAAATGGATTGAGAAGCAATAAAAAAAAATCAAAATAACCAAAATTCGGAATACCCTACAATTTTAAATTTGCACTTTTCCTGTCATCTCAAACAGAAAATGGACTGGGAGATAGAGAGCAAGATGAGAGCAAATAGCCTTTGTTTTTTTACATCTGAGTTGTGATGTATAAAATTTCACTATATATCCATGGAGTGACTAGGGCTTTAAATAGACACATGAGAACGGTTGTTGCTCTAACACAAAAGCTATTCCAAAGATATTTGAAGCTAAGCTTGCCTTTGGGAGAGTATGCATCTTCTTTCATTCTTTCTTTCTTTTTCTCTTTTTTGTAGTGTAGGTAGAGATGATTTTATTGATAGCACTTAAACTCAGCAAGGTAATGGACACTATGATATCTCTCAGAAAGCTATAAGGGATAAACTGAGTAAAAAAGATAGCATGTATTCTTGTGTGTGTGTGTTCTCTAGGAATCGAGTAAATTCTGGAAAGAGGGAGAACTATTAAAAACCAGTAACTGTGTTGTTTTTATTTCCCAAATGTTATCTGACTACATCTGCAAGTTGATTTGAAATGTGCCAAATAATCTGTGTCAGGCACTATAGTGCCCGAAATTCCATGAAGGATACTGAAATTTTATATTGTATTTTAAAACATACCTTTGAGAATACAGCATTTGAAGATGTTGAAAAACATTATGTAAAAATATATATCCTTAGTTAGTGTTTATATTGTTCTTTTCTACCAACACTCACAAAATACATTATAGTGTTACATGACGCCCATCTAATTTTAATAATTGGACTAGCATCAACTAACTGGTTGTAAGTCATTCATGTAACATAATAAAAACAAAATGTAATGCAGTTATGGTGACACAACTGGTACCAAAGTGTTCATTGGAAATGACAAAAAGGATTTGTTATTAGACTGGGATTTCTTTAAAAAAATAAGTGGACTTTTAAGAAAGCATGATAATATCATTTTCTGATTTAATCAAAAGATCATATAGGAAACCATCTGTTTCTAATGTTATCATGTCTATGTTTTACTTGGTCTAAAATCATTAGAGTACTGAATACCTCAGGCAACCCATAAAAAGTGGTATGTATGATAGATACAGTGTGTTATTTTGAAGTCATTCATCCATGCAAAATAGCAGATGATAGAAAAACTCTCAGAATTCAAATAAAAGGATAAACTATCTTCTCATGATGAATTTGATGTAAACCAGAAGTCAGATGTATACCAGCTTGTCAGTTTAAAAGTTGATGATTTGTTTGGTTTTCCTTCTATAGTTGTTTACCATTCTAACCAGGTATCTTCAAGCCTAATTGGAATATATTGTGCCTTAGCCCAAAGAGCTAAGATATAAATCTAATCCTGATGCAATATACCTGCTATAGACTGAATGTTTGGGTCCCCCCAGAATTCATATGTTGAAACTTAATCCCCAATGAGATGATATTTGGAGGTGGAGACTTGGGGAGGTGATTAGGTCATGAGAGTGGAACCCTCATGAATAGGATTAGTGCCCTGATAAAAGAGCTCCTTCACCCCTTCCACAATGTGAGGACAGAGCAAGTGAGCCCTCACCAGACCATGAATCTGTCAGCACCTGGATTTGGACTTCTCAGCCTCCAGAACTGTGAGAAATAAATTTCTGTTGTTTAAGCCACCCAATCTATGGTATCATGTTATGGCAGTCCAACCGAACAAAGACGGTAGCCATTTGTACTAGACGACTTAACTTCTCTGAAGTTCTGATTCACCTTTTGTGAAATGGAGAGGGAAACAATAATGTCACAAAATATTAGAGTAATAATTAGAAGAAATGTATGATGATAAAGCACATCATAACACACAAACCATTCCTTCATCATAAAGGGATGCTATCTTAGTCTAAACTAAAGCTTATAAAAGAATACAAATCTAACTTGGTGATAAATACTGTAAATTCCCAAAACAGAGTAACAATGTAAATAAATACTCATAACTAATAAGCTAAATTAATTCTAAAATTCTTTACTACTTTAACTGTTTTTACTTTTATAAGACAAACATTTATTCAACGAAACTATTCACTAGGGATTGTGATAATCTCTCAGTATTTCAACACAAATACAATAATCCTGTGTCTTCAAAACAATGATTTAATAAGTCAAGAATTATAACCAGTTTTCTTTTATATGTAACTGATTGTTCTGAATTCACATATGCAAAATAATACTTCTAATTTTTTCATGATCTCTCTATGATTAAAATTTATAAACTTTAACAATTGTTTAATTTATAAAATATACATTTCCCATGTTAAAATATTTAAAAATCATAATTATATCCAAGTTAGACTTCCTCACATCTAAATTATTTAAAAGTAGCACTAGAAGTTGAAGTAGAAGTAATAGTAGGGATAAATTTTAAAATACTTTTATATAGAATGAAGATTAAACAGAAACAGAAAGAAAAGAAGGAAGGAAGGGAGGAAGGGTCATCAGAGGGAGGGGGAGTGTGTCTTTGTCAAAAAAATGTTGATTATATTTGTGGGGCTTCATAATCTGTTCTGCTAATCTATGTGTGTGTGTGTGTGTTTTTGCCACTAATACCACACTGTCTTGATTACAGAGTCTTTATAATAAGTCTACAGTTGTGGGATATAAGTCCTCCAACTTAGGTTTTCTTCTTCAGTATTCTGTTGACTATTATAGATTTTTGTCCTTTTATATAAATTGTGGAATCATTTAATCAATGTCTACAAAATAGCTTGCTGGCATTTTAATTGGGATTTTGTTGAATCTGTACATGAACTTGGGAATAACTGACATTTAACAGTATTGAGTCTTCCAACGCATGAACATGGAATATTTCTCCATTGTTTATCTATATCTCCATTGTGTGAGTTTTGGTAGATTGTGTTGAGAAATTGATCCATTTCATCTAAATTATAAAAATTTTAAACACAAGAGTTCATAGAATTTTCATTTTCATTCTTCTAATGTCTAAGACATGAGTAGTGATGGCCTCTCTTCCATTTCTAACGTTAGTAGTTTGTGTCTTCTATAGTTTTTTTGTTGTTAGCATGGGTAAAGATTTGCCAATTTTACTGAGCTTTTCAAAGATTAATCAGGTTTGGTTTCACTGATTTTTCTCTATAGTTTTCTTATTTTCAATTTCATTGATTTCTGCTCTAATTTGAAGTTCTTGTCTTCTGCTTGCTTTAGGCTTTATTAGCTCTTCCTTCTCTAGATTCATAAGGTTGCAGCTTAGTTATTTGAGATCCTTATTCTTTTCTAATATAGTAATTCAATGCTCTAAATTTCCCTCTAAACACCGCTTTTACTGCATTTTGCATTTTGAAAAGCTGTGTTTTCATTTTTATTAAGTTCAAAATAATTTCTCTTGAGACTTTTTCTTTGACCCAAGAGTTATTTAAAAATGTGTTAAATTTCCAAATAGTTGAGGGTTTTTTCAGCTATCTTTCTTTTATGGATTTTTTTGTTGTTGTTTAATTTCATTGTGGTCTGAGAACATACTTTGTATGGCTTCTGTTCTCTTGAACTTGTTCATGTCGTTTTATGGAACAGAATGTGTTTTATCTTGGTGACTGTTCCATGTAAGATTGAGAAGAATGTGTATTTTGCTGTTGTTGGATGGAGTATTCTAGAAATGTTAATTAGATCAATTTGACTGATAGTGCTGTTCAGGTTTCTATATTGTTACAGATTTTCTGCCACATTTATCTATTAATTATCGACAGAGAGCTGTTAATTCTCCAACTATTCACTATTCACTCCCAACTACTCACTAACTATTCACTTAGTGAATTTGTCTATTTCTGTTTTTAATTCTACCAGTTTTTGCTTTATGTATTTTGACACTCTGTTGTTAGGTGCATACACACTTGGAGTCATTATGTCTTCTTAGAGAATTGACCTCTTTATTGTCATGTAATGCTCCTCTATATGTTTAATAATCTTCTTCGTTCTGAAGTCTGCTTTTCTGAAATTAGTATAGCTACCCTAACTATCTTTTGATTAAGGCAAGCCGGATATGTTTTGCTCCATGCCTTTACTTTTACCTTATCTGAATATTTACATTAAGTGGATTTTGTTTTTGTTCTGATTTTTGTAGTCCAATAGGACAATCTCTATCTTTTAATTTGTGTTTTAAGACTATTTGTGTTTAAATTCACTGTTGATATAGTTAGATTAATATCTATCATGTTTCTAATTGTTTTCTAATCATGTCCATTAGTTTATTCTCTCTTCTCCTTTTTCTGCTTTCTCTCATTTTAATTGAGCATTTTATATGCTTCCATCTTAGTATATGTTTTGGTGTATTAACTATACTTGTTTTATTCATTTAGTTATTTAGTTATCTATTTTTTAAGCAATTGCTGATAGTTTACAATATATAGCTTTACAGAATCTAAGAGCACCTTTAAATACCACTCTACTGCCTCACATTTAGTGCAGGACCCTTATAACAGAGTATCTCCTATTCTTCCCTCCTGCCCCTTGTGAGATATATCATATCTGAATCTGGTTCTGATGATTGCTTTGTCTCTTTATACATTGGTTTTTGTGTTTGTTTCTATTTTTGCCCCTCAGCAAGCCTTGCACTTTATTTAATGTTTGATTGTTTGATGCAGCTCTATGTGCTGGAGTCTTCAAATTCCTGTAATTTTTTTTTTTTTTTTTTTTTTTTTTGTGGTACGCGGGCCTCTCACTATTGTGGCCTCTCCCATTGCGGAGCACAGGCTCCGGATGCACAGGCTCAGCGGCCATGGCTCACGGGCCCAGCCGCTCCGTGGCATGTGGGATCCTCCCGGACCGGGGCACGAACCCGTGTCCCCTGCATCGGCAGGCGGACTCTCAACCACTGCGCCACCAGGAAAGCCCCAAATTCCTGTAATTTTTGTTATTATTGTTATCACTTGTTTGTTTTCCTCTTTTTTTTTTGAGGGGGTCTCCTCTTTTGCCCTTGGAATTCCCTAAATACTCCTTCTTAGTGATAGTCTATGTCCTGCAGCTCTTTCATCCATAAACACTCATCACTTTTCGTATGGTGGGGGAGGAATGAGAGCATTCTATAATCTTCTGATTAAATTTCAGTCTTTTAGACAACCTGTGTTTCTGGACTGTGACCTTCACAAGTATTTCTCTAGAGGTATGGCTTTCCCCCACCCCCCATCCTCTACTCCTTTTCTTTGCTGCAGCATTCCAAATCTATATCCTTGAAACCCTCACCCCAGTTGTGTGTGTGTGTGTGTGTGTGTGTGTGTGTGCGTTTTCCCTCCCTTAGGTAAAACAGGAATACTGGAAGGGGTTACTAGGGTAGGAGGAATTTCCTGCACTCAGGTGGAGTAATGCTGTGGAAAAGAACTGTCTTCTGAAGAGTAGGCCTTTGTTAAGGAGAATACTCTCAGTATATTTCACAGTGATTACTCCTACTCTTTCCTTGCTAGATCCAGGAGGGAATTTTTCTAGAATCTCCATGGTGAGAATTTGATGAAGTTCCTGGGGTTAAAGCCCAGGAAATTGTGGAGACCCTCCTAAGACTGAAGCCCCCAGGAGTTCTCACTCTCACACTAGTTCACATTTAGCCCCAGAAATTCATGAAAATAACTATTTTTGTGTTTTTACTAGTATGTGAATCCGTCAACTTCTACCTGGTAAGCAGGTTTCTCTAGATGTGCCTGTTTCTCCAGATTACGTGATGATGGTTTTCCCTGAGACTTTTGGTCTCTGACGTGTCTGAGAAAAGCTGTTGATTTTCAGTTTGTCCAACTCTTTCTTGTTGTAAAAATAGGAGGTTCTTTACATGTTTGAGCTGGAACTTTAAATCCATTCATTTTTTTAAAAAATTATATAATGTTACCTGTAGGTGTAACTCAAAAGTAATAGATACATGGTTGCTATGGACAAAATGTTTGTGTCCCCCCCAATTCATGTTGAAACACTTTCCGACAATATGATGGAATTGGAGGTGGGACCTTTGGGAGGTAATTAGGAATTAGATGAGGTCTTGAGGGTATTAGTGCCATTTTAAGAGTGATAAGAGAGCTTGCTTCCTCTCTCTGTTCTCTACCATGTGAGAGTACAACAAGAACTCAGTAGTCTGCAACTGTAAGAGTGCCCTCACCAAATTCCAACTATGATGGTAACCTGATCTTGGATTTCTAGCCTCCAGAATTGTGATAAATAAAATTCCATTGTTTACAAACCACCCAGTCACTGGTAATTTGTTATAGCAGTCCAAACTGACTAAAACAATGGTCCATTGCTTTCTCTCATAAGTGCCCATTTACTGGAAAATAAATATGCCTTTATAGATTTCAAACAGCCACAAAGAGATTACAGAATCAAATTATTTTGTTATAGGAACATGAGCTCTTAAACATTTCCCAGGTATTTGCAGATTTAGAAACAAGGTTTAATTTTTTTAAGTTGTCTACTTTGAATGGGTATATAATTATGCCCTTTTTGAAAGAATACATATATTTAGTCAAAGGACTTGGGTATCTTTTTCTGCTTTTTTAAAAAACTTTATGATATTTATTATTTTTCCACACTTGGGCTCCTGAGCATAGAAAAATATTCTCATTATTAAAATGCTGACATCTGACTAAATTATTTCTAAAGGGTATTGCAAGGACAGTATTTCATGATTCTCTAGTTCTTCCATATTTTCCTTCATACTCAGAGCCTGGGTTTAGTTTTAGGAATGTATAGATCTAGTTTATTTCAGGATGTTGGTGGACACTGGGAAGGATTACTCACCAATCTTCCTCCCAGGCTCAGAGGAAGATTATATATCCCATTCTCCATTGAAAATAGGTTGGGGCCATGTGTCTGGGTTCTGACCAAAAGAATGACAGTAGAAATTATGTCCATGACTGTCAGGCATGTCACACTTTTAATAGGATGTCATGGGAATATATAAATGTTAACAATTACATTACCACAGCAGAAAAGGTATGATCAATACACATATATACAAGCTTGAGTGAACACACAGATAATGTTTAGAATTGGTAATACTAAAATTAAAATTTAATAATTAATATTAACAATTTCTTCCAGTTCAGTAGTACTTCAAAACAAGTTTGTTTCCTCAACGTGTAGCTTTAGGGTCATCTTTGTCAAATTCACCTCAAGAGATGATTTTAAAAGAAAAATGACTATTTCTTAACTCAATAAATCAGAATCTATGTGAGTGGAACTCCAAATTTTGTTTTCAAACAAATAATCCATCTACTGGCTAAGTTTGGAGAAAGAATACTTTAATTTTTCAGGCTCTTTCGTAGAACTATTTCATTTAATCTACATTTAAACTGACTTGATTTACAGGAGTTATTTACATGCTTTATTTATTTGCATTTATTTAATTATGTCCTTCCTTATTCTAATACAAACAGAGGAAAAAAGGGGGGATTTCAGAATTCATTTAACAAAATTAGTTTTTTTTTTAAGAAAATAGGTCCGAGAAAAAATTATGATGAAGCCAATTAAAAGGTTAATGCTTAAAATGTGTAGCAGATGGCAGGACCTTTTGGGCCCCTTAGGGTTGTAACAAGACTGACTGTGAGCTTTGGCTCTGACCAGCTGCAGAACTTCAGATGCCATGTTCATGACACTTCAAGGCCTTTGATTTCACATTAGGATATAGTCTCTTGTAAGTCCATCCAATTTCAAAAACTGAAATTTCTATGTGAGTTTCCGGAGACTCACCCTTGCCTCAGGGGCCCTGTGCCTTTAAAGAGAACAGACCATGATTCCTCTTTCAAACCACGAATCAGTCAGTGCAGAGGCCCCCTGGAGGAGTGTGGCTTAAAAAAAGTTCATGCTTCTGTTGCCTGCTTTGCTAATAAATAGCAGATTACATTCTCTGGGGCCATGCTAAATTTATAAAGAACGCCGTTATGTCAGGCAAACTTGATTGCTTTTTTGATAAACTCACTAAATTAGTGGATAGAGGAATAGAGTGGATGGAAAATATCTTGATTGTAATAAAATAAGTTGATAGCAATTCACAAACACACATACAAAAAGATCTTGCTGAAAATTTAATTCAAATTACCCTAGCTGCAAGGACTGTTGCACAGACTGAAAATTGAATGAAGAATGACCATAAAGAAAGGGTAATGAGAAACGCTAACAAAGAAATCTATCATGGGCATTTAAAATCTTAATGAATATTATACGAAAGAGGCTAAAGAGCCCAGACTTTAATTTCTCACATCATCTACTCAATTGAGAAGCTTTGTGGATAACCCAAGGAGTTTCTTACTTTACTACTTGAAAGCATGTCATATTTAGAAAACCAGTAATTGGCTCATGCAGGTTTACTAGACTTTAGATATTAATTCTCTACTCCAGAACTTCAGCCAAAGTTCAATTCTAAAAAAATCCTGACAAGTGATAGGGACAGTTTATTAATTCCTTTTACACTGTTGCATGGTGGGGGCAGGTGAAAGTGGGTGATATGAATCTGGAATTGAAATCATTGCCTTGGATACAATATCTTGTACACTCATTTAAGACAGGACACCACAACCACACAATTAATGACATAACTCAGTATGTACCCAAATTGTGTACACCTAGCCTGCAAGATTCAGGTGCCGCTGCTTTTGTTTATAGCTGAATTCTCTACTTCCTTGTGTCAAGCGGCAGCAATGGTACATTAGGTAGGAACATATCTTTGAGTCCTAATTTGCCTCTTAGAAACTGAAGAAACTTGAAAATGTTCCATGACCATTCTTAACTTCTGTTACCTTAACTGTAACCTGATGATGTAACACATAGTTACCTACCTCAATGAGTCTGTGACACAGGAGTGAAGTACATATGCTGTGGAAAATGTTGAGAGACATTAGAGGTTAACATGTAGATGGCTGTAGGTATTGAAGGGTCTGATGTACATGATATGTTTAGTTATGTACCTAGTTCAAAGTAAGTATTCAATTATTGGTGATGGTGATCATGGTTATGATGGTATTATCGGAACTGAAATCAGTCTACCTGGTTAGGATCCTGATATTCTCTTTCTTTTCTTTCAGCAGAAAGTTGGAATCTGTCCCGTTTCCTCTAATACTAGAACTTATCTTCATAAGGTCATGGTACTCTTCTCTATCTGATTTTGTGTGTCATAGGTCCTGTGTTCAACCTACTTGATTAGACACTTGTGAGTTCCACACATTAGCCATTTCCTTTAGGATTCTACCCATCTGCATTTTAAAATTCCCACTGTCATCCACAATTCTGTCATTTTTCCCTTAACCATTGAACTGTACTAGTGAGGATTCATCAATCCTTGCCAGTAAAATTGCCTCGCAAATGAAACAATAGTTATAGATACAAAAAGCCAGCTACAGGAATGCCAATAACCAATAATATATTAATTGACCAACTTTCTAATGTTTAGTGTATGGAGGTAATACATACCACTGTTATTTGGAATATACTGAATAAAATTTCAAGGTATGAATGTGTTTATGTTCTTTGACAGGTACCCTAGCTTATATGAGTATCCATTTCACCTGTAAAATGGGAAAAATATTTCCTGCATTGCCTACCACATAGGATTGTTATGAGACTCAAATTATTATATGAAAGTTCTTTGAAATCCCTAAAGTGTTGTAGAAGATTGAGAGGGTTGTTAAGTGATCCACTTATTGAGTGAAGAAGGAGAAACTCCAGCTCTCATTATTCTGTTTATGAGACCTAAGGAGGGATATTTTTGGCTATGGTAAAATTTTTATTTGCATCATAATTGGTTTCATTTTGGAATGTTAGTGAACAAACAAGAAATAGGATAATTCTGAGATAAATATAGTGGGTTACATTTTTTTTAGATACCATCAAATTTGGAACATTAACTTGTTATTGCAAGTTCTTACCTTTTGTAATATTTGTAATGTTACAGAATTTTCATCTTGTAAAAAAAATAAAATAAAATCAGCATTGAGAATAGCTTTTCTAACAATTGGCTTCAAATGCTGTCATGTTGATTCCAATTAAGTAAATTTTCAAAGCTTGGAAAGAGCACAGGATTTGGCCCAGATAGATTTGGCGTTGTTTCCTTACTCTGCAACTTATTAGCAATGGAGGCCTTCAATAAATCACTTAACTTCTTTTAGGCTTGGAATACCTTATATACTAATTGAGATTTTTTTTTTTTTTTTTTTTTTTTTTTTTTTTTTTTAATTTATTTATTTACTTATGTATGGCTGTGTTGGGTCTTCGTTTCTGTGTGAGGGCTTTCTCCAGTTGCGGAGAGCGGGGGCCACTCTTCATCGCCATGCGCAGGCCTCTCACCGTCGCGGCCTCTCTCGCCGCAGACCACAGGCTCCAGACGCGCAGGCTCAGTAGTTGTGGCTCACGGGCCCAGCCGCTCCGCGGCATGTGGGATCCTCCCAGACCAGGCCCCGAACCCGTGTCCCCTGCATTAGCAGGCGGACTCTCAACCACTGCGCCACCAGGGAAGCCCCGAGATTTTTAATATATTTAAATATAAGAGGGTATATGCTGATATATTAGTAATCTTACTCAGTGCTAAGCTTTAAGTAGGAATCTAACAAAAGATGCCCTAATATGTATAAAGACAAGTTTTCTACAGGAGCTGTTGGGAGCAATAACATATATGACCTATTCCCACCAGTATGAGGAATCATAGAACAATTGTGCATGCTTACATTTTATAGGGGGTGATAAGACAATTTTAATTTTAGTTTACTTTTTTAAATTAATGCCTAATATAAATACAGGGGGTTTTTTTTGTTTTTTTTTTTTTAAAGAAAGAGGTATGGGGCTTCCCTGGTGGCACAGTGGTTGAGAGTCCGCCTGCCGATGCGGGGGACGCGGGTTTGTGCCCCGGTCCGGGAGGATCCCACATGCCGCGGAGCTGCTGGGCCCGTGAGCCATGGCCATTGAGCCTGAGCGTCCGGAGCCTGTGCTCTGCAACAGGAGAGGCCACAACAGTGAGAGGCCTGCGTACCGCAAAAAAAAAAAAAAAAATTAAGAGGTATAATTGCCAGATTAAGAGTAATCTACTGGCTGAGAAGGAGATTTGCTTTCACCTGAAACAATTCAGTTTTGCAGGAAATTACTGAGTTTAAAGTCAGAAGGATGGACCACTTAATAATCATGGTCTTTCAGAAATATTGCTGTCTTTAAGTTTCAATTGCTAACTTTGATGATTAGGAATAATACCCTTACCTCATAATAATGTGAGAACTGATTAAATAATACATATAAATTTCAAAACTATGAGGACAGAATTGGTTCCCATCACATGTTAACCCTTCTCCCTCTCTGCCGTAGACTTGGTCACTCCTTAGAAAGAAGAACCTGAGTCAAGGTTTGCACGAAGATAGTTGATTTGGGAAAACTATGCCAGGGAAGGAGGGTGGGTGACTGGAAAGTGTGAGTCAGGAAGGAGAGAAGAGCTAATATAAAGAGGCATGATGGAGCTGTTTGGTGCTGTTGGCGACTGAGAATCACATTCCCTTGAAACCCTTTGAGGAGCAATGAGAAGGAGTAGTATCAGCTTCAAAATCGTCCTCCTGATAGATGGGAGTTATACATGTTTATTCAAAAACTGGACCAAAGAGATATCTCTCTTTGGTCCAGGGTTGTCACATGTCAATGTCCTGTGTTTCCAGGTTAGTGAGAACTTAAGTGCCAAATGAGAACCTAGACTACACGTGTCCAAAACTTCAGTACCAAACAAAGATGCTCTGGCGCAGAGAGCCCTGGTTGTAGTTACAGTACTCGGGTTACATTTGAGCAAAGCCAATTGCATTACTGATTCCAAGAGTAATCTGTGGTCTGAGAGGATGTCAAGCAGGAACATGATTGGGCACCGTGGAAATAAACAGTCTTAAATTGGCTGTATTCTCGAATACGTAAACACTTCGTGCCACGCACCCTCTGCCTCTACTGCTCTTTCCTCTTTAATGTTTTATTTAAGGATAGATTATTGAGTTATAATTTACATATAATAAAATTCACCCTTTTCAGTGTTTTGACAAGCATGTGAAGTTGTTACCACCACCATTCTCTTTGCCCCTCAATGAAGTGCTTTATTGTTAGATCAACCTGATGACATCCAGGATAAATTCCCTGCCATTTTATGTCTTCTTTGACTATAAACTAACAGCCTTAAAGAGAAAGGGACTCAGGAAACATATTATTTCTGGAAATAATAAGCAAAATATATATTGGATTAGCAAATATTCTTTTTAAAATTTTTTTATGGAAGTATAGTTGATTTACAGTATTACTTGCAGGCATACAACATAGTGATTCAAAGTTTTTATAAATTATTCTCCAGTTAAAGTTATTATAACGTATTGCCTATATTCCCTATGCTGTACAATATATCCTTGTAGCTTATTTATTTTATACATAGTAGTTTGTACCACTTAATCCCCTACCCCTATCTTGTCCTTCCTCCATTCCCTCTCCCCACTGGTAGCCACAAATCTCTTCTCTATATATGTGACTCTGTTTCTGTTTTGCTATAGCCATTTGTTTGTTTTAGCATTTAGACTCCACATATAAGTGATAACATACAGTCTTTGCCTTTCTCTGCCTGACTTATTTTGCTAAGCATAATACCTCCCAGGTCCAACAAAGTTGTTGCAAATGGCAAAATTTCATTCTATTATATGGCTGAGTAATAGTCCATTGTTTGTGTGTGTGTGTGTGTGTGTGTATGTGTATATATATATATATATATATCCCACATCATTTGTTGATGGGCACTTGGGTTGCTTCCATGACCTGGCTATTGTAAATAGTGCTTCTATGAACATTGGGGTGCATGTATCATTTTGAATTAGTGTTTTCATATTTTCAGATATATTCCCAGCTGTGGAATTGCTAGATCATATGGTAATTCTACTTTTAGTTTTTTGAAGAACCTCCATACTGTTTTCCATAGTGGCTGCACCAATGTACGTTCCCACCAACAGTGTACTATGGTTCGCTTTTCTCCACATCCGCACCAACATTTGTTATTTGTGGTCTTTTTGATGACAGCCATTCTGACATGTGTGAAGTGATATCTCATTGTGGTTTTTGATTTGCATTTCTCTAGTGATGTTGAGCATCTTTTCATTTGCCTATCGGCCATCTGTATGTCTCCTTTGGAGAAATGTCTGTTCAGGTCTTCTGCCCATTTTCTAGTTTTTTTTTTTTTTTTTTTTAATATTGAGCTGTATGGACTATTTATATATTTTGTATATTAAATCCTTGTCTGTCATATCATTTGCAAATATTTTGTCCCATTCAGTAGGTTTTCTTACATTTTGTAGATAGTTACCGTTGCTGTGTAAAAGCTTTTAAATTTAATTAGGTGCCATTTGTTTATTTTTGCTTTTGTTTCCTTTGCCTTAGAAGACAGATGAAAAAAACATATTACTACAGTTTATGTCAGAGTGTTCTGCCTGTGTTTTCTTCTAGGAGTTTTATGGTTTCTGGTCTTACATTTAGGTCTTTAATACATTTTGAGTTTATTTTTGTATATGGTGTAAGAATATATTATAATTTCAATCTTTTACATGTAGTTTTCCAGTTTTCCCAGCACCACTTATTGAAGAGACTGTCTTTTCTCCATATTATATGCTTGGGTTGGCAAAATATTCTTAAATACTAAAGCAGCATTAGGGATACATTTATTTTATTTGAGGTCTTCTGTCTAGGTTTGTGTATTGTTAAATACACACACACACACACACACACACACACACACAGACACATAAAGACATCTCCATCATCTTAGGTCCTGCTTATACAAACCTGTATGCATTATTCACTAAAATATTAAACCAGTAGAATTCAGAGAAACAAGAATACTCATATCTACAAAGTAGAAAGCCTGTGACTGTAGAACACCTTACAATATGAAAGAGTGAGGGACAAAAGTAGCCTAAATGCAACCAATTCAGAATTATTTTTTATCCTACTTTTATGAAGAGCTTACACCTGAGAATGTTTTTCAAATGCTGACATTAATACCACATGCAAAGATTTACCTATTTATTCGGGCCAATCTGGATTTTAAGGCAATTGATAGTCTAGGTATCACAATGAACAGATACAGTTCTTCTAACAGACAGATTTTGGGGTGTTTATTGTCTGAAGAAAAAAAGATAAGATGAAGATTAAACAGGCAAATGGTCATAGCCTGCAGGGCTTGCATTTTGTAAGGCTCCAAAAATAAATTTAGTAGCCACCTTCACAAGAACTTTTGGCTTATCTTTATACTAATTTATTGGAAGACAAAAGGTTTTGTTTTGTTTTGTTTTCCCTTGGATGACAACAGGATGCTGTCACTTGTACACAATGGAAGGAAATCTGAAAAGTTTTGAGTCACTATGTATGAAAGAGACTCCTAGTTTTTAACTGATAAAATTCCATTCTGCAGTGTTGTTTTTTATTTAACTTAATCTCATACAGTTCTTAAACAGCCCTGAGAAGTCGTAAGGATATAAAAAGTTAAACACAAGAGCTCAAGAAAATCCATGTACCCACTACCTACCTCTCTTTTTAGAGAAATTGAGGATCAATAGTTAAGTGACTTGACCAAGTTCAGGCAGTTACCGGGGAGCAGGCAAAATACTCGGGCCTCATGGATCCCAGTCTCAAACTCTTTCAGCTACACATAGGGCAGATATAAATATAGAGCCACATTTAATAACTTTTAAACTTTCTCTGTATAGTATTTAGATGGGGGGAGGGGTGAGATTATTTTGAAACAAGTCAGAGAATTAGTCCCTTAAAACGTGACTAAAATTTACTGTGTTCTGTCATATACACCCACTTGATGGTACCTATGAAGTCCCTAGTCTCCTTTTTTTCTCCTTCCCTTATAACATATTTGACACTCTTACAGAGTCTTGCTTTAAATGAAAAAGGGAAGACTTGTATTTTTACTTGATGAATGTAGAGAAGAATAGTAATTGAATAAAATCTTTCTTTCCATTTGGAAAAGAAAGAAATGGTCTCAGATTACCAAAAGCAAGTAGTCATATTAAAAATATGATTGGTAAAAATAAAACAGACAAGTAAACACAAACAAAACTAGATCCATTCCCAATGGTTGACTAATTGTGAAACAGATGGCCTAATTAGAGACTGTAAAAGAGTAAGAAAGACCAATGTTGCAAAAGGGAAATAAGATGCATTACCTTTGGACTGAAAATAAGATTTAAAGTTCAGAGAAATAACTATTACTCTAATGGATAGTCAACTTTAAGGAATCTGGTTAAACTGAAATCAGAAATGAAAGTTCCCACTAATAGTTAAATTATTTCAGAAGACTATAGTGTAGCTTGAATAAAATAAGGTCTCTGTTACCAGCCAGAAAAGTCCTGTGGCTAGCCAAAAATGTCCTCTCTTTTTAAAAGAACGTAAATGAAATTTAGCAAAAGTGAGTTGGGGTAGAAATATAATCCTGGAGCTCTTACAATGACCATGATATCAAATGTTTTCTGAAATGTCCATGTTGTCTTCATATTGTTGTTGGAAGGAATAGAACTGGCAATAATAAAGAAACCAAAGTTTCTTAAAGAAGCTGACATAGGGCTTCCCTGGTGGCGCAGTGGTTGAGAGTCCGCCTGCCGATGCAGGGGACACGGGTTCATGCCCCGGTCCGGGAAGATCCCACATGCTGCGGAGTGGCTGGGCCTGTGAGCCATGGCCACTGAGCCTGCACGTCTGGAGCCTGTGCTCCGCAATGGGAGAGGCCACAGCAGTGAGAGGCCCGCCTACCGAAAAAACAAAAAAAAAAAACAAACAAAAAAACATAAGAAGCTGACATAAATTGAAACAGGCTGAATCACAAGTCAGTGGATTGACTGTCATTGTAGTATTCAAATATGTGTATGGTAAGGATTCAAATTTCACAGAGGAATGGGAGTCATTGACTTCCAATTTCCCTTCTAAATGCTTGGATAGTATGATTTGATGACTATATTGAACCCTCTTTTCAGAAAAAATAAACACAAAAGTTATAGAAGAATATAATTTTATAAGTATTCTCCAGATGGTACACATGAAACACTTTTCCCAAGTTAACACATCTATGATTCATCTCATGAGAAAAAAAGAGTATTTTTCATGAGGTACTTGCCAAGTTTTATGACAGTCCTCTCAGGAATGTCATTCTACCTATTCTAGTTATTACCACGGACAGGTTGTATTTGGAGGCACTACATGAAGACATTGTCTCCGTTGCTGGATATGAATAAATAATGAGGCATTTAAGTAATGGCAATATCAAGGCTTTAACAAGTCTTGGTAACCTTTTATTTTAGTTGCTCTAAACTTCCATTTTTAACATCTATTATAGTGCTTTCTCATAACAGATATTTAAGATGTCTTGATGAATTAACAAAGGAATGAATTAATGTACGTGTAACCCTTGGTAAATGCATATTTATTCACTTATTCCTCAAACAATTATTGGGATTCCACCTTGTTCCAGGCCCTGAGATGGAGTGGCATGAGATGTTTTTTTTAAATATTTAATAAAGAAAGATACAAGATTTACCCTAAAAGAAATACTTGTCTAGCAGGCATGTGGAGAGACGTGAAAGTGAGAGGACGTGGATGTGAGTAGTTGCTATACAAAGTGGAAATAGTAAGTGCCATTAGAGAAGTTTATATAAAAGTTGTGAGAAGTCAAGAAATAGATGATAATTCCATCCTTCAAATAAATTGTGCTACATATCACCAGTGAATATTCTGAATACAATGTTGATTAGTTTATAATGATTGTTCTTCCTGTTTTTTGTTTTTTCCCCTTTAGAATTTGTTTAGAAATGGAGTCATAATTCTAGTTTTTCCCTTTGCTTTCTCAGCAATAATATATAATTTCTTAGAAAATTGATTTTAGTAGTAGACCAGCCTTTAAAAAATGTGTTACAAGTGTATTAACTATGCAATTCACATCCGTTTAGTATCTGCCAAACATCAGGTAAACCAAATTCTACCTCCTGAACTGGATTACACAAAAAGACAAGAAGTGTTCTGTCCTTTTTTATTTTTTCTTTTTTTTTTTTTCTTTTTGTCACTACACACAATCCTTAAAATAGCCTCTCGTTCAGGTCAGAATTGTCACAACAAAGTTTTCAGTTGCTTTCCAGGCACGTATTAGAGTTACAGAAGATTTTCACATAATCAAAGTTGGGTATTTCCAGAGAGCTCAAAAGGGACGGCGAAGTGGAGAGCAGATGCGCCGGCCTTCTTGGGGGACCTGAGAATGCAGTTAACCAGCTGATGAGCCCTAGTAGAGCCAGGCTTCCTGAACACATGAGCACAACAAAAGCCGCTGAGAAATGAGGTGGCCAAGGCCCACTCCTGAATGGAGTGTGCACAAGGGCATCTGCCCTTGTTCTTGAACTTTAGGAAGAGAGAGAGGGAGATTCAATAGAGACAGCAGAGTCAAAACAATTATGCAAATATAGGAGACTCCAGGAGGAGATTAAAGACGAGACTGCTTTCACAAAGGCTCTTGCAACGGTAGAGATTTTCTCTTTTCTCTCTCAGTAGCACCAGCTTAGGGCTGAAAAAGATGGATGGCAACAGAAGCAACTCAAGCAAAATTATAGAGCATCATGGCTTAATCACTTGACATTAGTCATATGGCAAATTTAAAAGCTACTTCAAGAGGGGACAAAGTCACAGTCACAAAGTTGTCTTAACTTTGTCAATTAGTAGCAGAGTGAGTGAGAACTGGTTACTTAAACTATCTGAACTTCTACTCCCTCATTTTTAAAATACCAGTAATAATAATAATAGTTGTAGTAGTGGCAGCAGTAGTGATAGTAGTAAAAATAATTTTAAAAAGACACTTTCCTTACAGAGCTATTATGAGGATTAGAGGTGAGTGTCTCAACCACCTGGATCATGGCATGGATTTATTATGTAACAGCTGCCATCATAAATCCATGGGAATAATTTATTCACCAAATATGTGTTAAGCCACTACTCATTACACACAGGATTTACAGTGGTGTCATAACCGCTACTCTCAATTAATTTGTATCTTGCGGGAAAGCTCAGAAAAGTTAACAGGTAACCCAGGTAAATGGGACACGTAACAATCCTATGGCAACTTGAGGCACCTGTTAGAAGTAGTGCTTGAATTGTTGGTGGGCATGAAAGGTGAAGGGGTTTGAGAAAAACATTAACTAGCAGAAAGACTTTAAAATAGCATGTGCTAACGCCAAGAGATAAAAGAGTGTGGCTAAACCATATCGTAGTAGAGCAAGTTGCTTAAGCTTGTTTTCTAGACCTTGATAAATATTTGTTAGCTGCATGTCCTTGAGAAAGGAATTCTTGGGCATAGTTTTGTTATCAGTGAAAGGGGTATATTAATAATAAATTAAGAGTTACTGAGATATTAAAAGAGACATTTCATATAATGCCCCTAGTAAAATGTTAGCTATATTATTATTTTACCACCATTAGCATTGTTGCTATTAGCATATCATCATCATCATTCAGGGAAGTATAACATTTTGGCTGTCAAGTAGAGTGCTTAATACAAAATCTCCATGCTGACTTGACACTTCACATTTGTTCCTTATGGAAATGCATTCATCAATATGACTTGCAGAAAAGATCAGATTGAGTCCTGACTCTTAAGATCTTTGCAAAACTCAAAACCCACTCCTCAAGTGGGTGTGTGTGTGTGTGTGTGTGTGTGTGTGTGTGTATATATATATATATATATATATATATATATATATATATCTCCCACTTCTCAAGTGTTGGGAACATGTGAGAAGTCTGATGACATTGCCGAGGACTCCTCTTATATACACCACAGTGACTTTTGCACTTACAGGTATCAGTTGCAGCAGACATCTAGTGTCAAAACCAGGCACTGATCCCAGACATCAAGTTAAATGGGGAATTTTTCTACTCGGGCTCCAGAGGTCAGCAAATGGTACTTTCATACCCTGAGCAACATAACAAGGAACTAAAAGTCTATTCTATTTTTTTTTTTTAATCAGAAAGAGAAACAAAATTAGAAATGAACTTGATCATTTTGAGACAAAGAGCTGGAAGGGCATAAGCATTTCAATTTTGTTGACTGCTTTTTGAAAGTAATCATCATTCTTGAACCTCCTTTTAATTCTCAAAGAATTTGGATACTTTGAGAGGCATCGTATTTGTTTTATCTCTTTGTGAGGAATTCTATCCATACAGAAACGTGACCAATTGAAAATTACCTCCATTCCCAGGTAACTTATTTCTCCTTGCTTTGGTTTTATGGAACATAAATGTTTGGAACTTGACTAATCTACTTTCTGCATTACATTTACAAACTTATATTCTACAGCCACATTTCCTGTGGTTAAATCTTGGCTCAGCCATTTGCTACCTCAGTAATCTTAGGCAAGGCACATACTACCTCTATGCCTCAATTTTTTTAAAGTTTTTTTTTAATTGAAATACAGTTGCTTTACAATATTATGTTAGTTTCAGGTGTGCTGCAAAGTGATAGATAGATCTAATATATGTATATATATATCAGAAAATCCTTGTTGTTCATCTTTTTTTTTATATATAGTGGTGTGTATTTGTTAATCTCATACACCTAATTCATCCCCCACGACCACCTTCCCTTCTGGTAACCATAAGTTTGTTCTCCAAGTCTGTGAGTCTGTTTCTGTTTTGTAAATAAGTTCACTTGTATTATTTTTTTTAGATTCCACATATAACTAATATCATGTAATATTTGTCTTTGTCTGACTTCACTTAGTATGATAATCTCTAGGTTCAACTATTTCTTTATCAAACAGAAAATAATGACTCTTGATTTAAAAAAAAACTTAGTAAACATTAAATGAGTTAGTCCATGCAAAATATGTATACCATTGCCTGGTACATGGTGAGCTAAATAGGCTAATTATTCTATTTCTCTGGATAGGTTATTTTAAATTATTTTGTTTTTCCCATCTGAAAAAGGGCTGTAAAACGTCTGCCTGCAGCGTTATTGGGAAGAACACATATGATCTACAGTTAGTGTCATTTACATTTGTAAGTACATAGTCAATGAATGTTCGTTTGCTTTATAAGCCATGCCAATATTCCTGGCTAAAGTGATATTTAATTTGAAACTCATAGTTGATAAAATTTCAGATTTGGATGTTAAATACTTTGTAAAGAAAACCACACTTCTCTCAAAACTTAGCAATGTGATGCAACAATCCCCTTCTTTATACATGTAGATTTAATTATTGGACTCAGTTTTTCAAGCTTCCTTGTAATTTTATAAATCCACACCCTTGCCACGGTCTCATGGCACACAGAGTATACCAACCATTCCAAGGGTCTGGGCTTGGCCGTGTGATTTGTTTAGGCCAATGGAATGTTAACAAAAACATGAAATTTATGTACACATTTTGGCTTGCTCTCTCAAGCCTTTACCATTCCCTTTAAAAATATCATGAGTAGCTACTGCTCCTCCAACCTGAGGCTGAGAATGAGGTACATGAAGCATAGCTACACAAGTTGACCGTCACACCCATAAGCAAGTATTAAATTCTTCTTATTATATGCCAGTGAGTTTATGTCTTTATTTATTATGCAATATTTTGTGACAATGATTAAGACTTCTGCACCACTGACAATAAATACTGCTTCAGCTTCCAAGTGAGTTGCTTACACATTTTTGCTAAGATTACACTCTTTCATATATGGAGCCCAAGTCAGTTTCCACATGTAATTTTGCCCTCAAGATCATTATAAAAAAATAGCTAACTCATAATTCTCTCAGGGTAGCAAAGAGACTAAAGAGCAGAGGGAAATCTCTGAAAACATTGTAAGACAAAATAACAACCCATCGTCACTTGAGGAAAAATATTACGATTGAGTTAAACAATATCTACACCGAATGCTGGGGATAGATTTTCTTTAGACATCAGGCCATTGACAATCACATGCATGTATCAGGAAATTTAGAAGGCAATGTGCATACCCAAAGCAAGACATAGGCTTAGAAAAGACCTGAGAAGATACGAGCTTTCACCTCTGGTTGGTCTTTTTTTTTTTTTTGGCTGCATTGTGTCTTCATTGCTGTGCGCAGGCTTTCTCTAGTTGCAGTGAGCGAGGGCTACTCTTTGTGGTGCGCAGGCTTCTCATTATGGTGGCTTCTCTTGTTGCAGAGCACAGGCTCTAGGCACGTGGGCTCTAGAGCACAGGCTCAGTAGTTGTGGCGCACGGGCTTAGTTACTCCTCAGCATGTAGGATCTTCCCGGACCAGAGCTTGAACCTGTGTTCCCTGCATTGGCAGGCAGATTCTAAACCACTGTGCCACCAGGGAAGTCTCTCTGGTTAGTCTTTATGCTCAGAACAAGCAGCAAGTGAAGGCTAAGACTGAGTTTAAAATGGCCTTTGAAGCATTGAAGGAGTGTCCCATCTCAAAGCCAATGTACAAAGAGTGAGAGTGATATATGTATGCATGTATGTATGTATCAATCTATCTATCTGACTGTTCTCTTTGGCTCTCACTTACTTTGTCTTTTTGCCTCCAGGTATTCAAAAAATTCTCTGTCAAAACCCTAGCAAAGCACAAACTAGAGGAAGAGAGGCTTTACAAACCACACATAACAAAGAATACAGAAGTTTTAAAACATAACTTTTTTTTTTAGGGTACTGCACTTTATTTAATTTTTTAACATCTTTATTGGAGTATAATTGCTTTACAATGGTGTGTTAGTTTCTGCTTTATAACCAAGTGAGTCAGCTATACATAGAAATATATCCCCATATCTCCTCCCTCTTATATCTCCCTCCCACCCTCCCTATCCCACCCCTCTAGGTGGTCACAAAGTACCAAGCTGATAGTCATACACACACAGACAAAAGAATAACTAACACTAACAGTAAGCCACAAAAACAAAACCTGAGGAAGGAGAAGCATATGCTTTACACAGTTAACACATTATAATGTTTTCAATAACAAGTTATGAAGCATACAAAGACAGCAAAATAAGGCTCAATCACAGAATAAACAGAAACTGTCCCTGAGGAAGCAAAAGCATTAGACTTACTAGACAAATACTTTGAATCAAGTATCTTAAAAATGCTGAAAGAGCTAAAGGAAACCATGGACAAAGAGCTAAATGAAACAGGGAGAATGATAGCCCAATAAATACTGTCAATAAAGATATGGAAATTACAAAAAGAAATTCTAGAGATGTAAAGTAAAATAATGAAATGAAAATTCACTATTCACCTGCAGGTTTAAATAGCATATTTTAGCAAGCGAAGGAAAGAATTTGTGAGCATGAAGATAGGCCACTTGAAATGATCAAGTCTGAGGAGTAGAATGAAAGAATAACGAAAAATGAACAGAACCTGAGACTAGTGGTGCAAGATCAGGTGCACTAATGTACACATAATAGGAGTCCCAGGAGGTGAGAGGGGATTGAAAGAGACAGAAAATTTTTTGCAGAAATAATGGCCAGAAATGTCCTAAATTTGATAAAAGACACAAATCTATATATCCAAAGAACTCAATGAAATTTCAACTCAATCAAAATTGAAGTACTTTGATATAAATCTAACAATATATATAGGATCTGTATGAGAAAAAAAAACTACCCAACTTGATGAAAGAAGTTAAAGAACTAAATAAATGGAGAGATATTTCATGTTCACACACAGAAAGACTCAATATTATCAAGATATCAGTTCTTACGAACTTGATGTATAGGTCTGATGCAATGCCAACCAAAATCCCAACAACTCATTTTGTGGATATCAATGAACTGATTCTAAAGTTCAAATGGAGAGACAAAAGCCACAGAACAGCCAACACAATATAGAAATAAAAGACCAAAAACAGATGGCTGATAGTACCAGACTTCAAGACTTACCATAAAGCCACATTAACCAAGAATTGTATTAGTGGTGAAAGAACAGATAGATAGATCAATGGAACATAATAGAGAGCCCAGAAATAGACACACAGAAATATAAACTGATTTTTGACAAAGAGACAAAAAGGAATCTAAAGATTCTTTAAAAATTTATAAAAATGCTAACACTAATAAACAAATTCAGCAAAATTGCAGGATACAAGATCAGCACATAAAAATCATTTGTATTTCTATACACTAGCAATGAACACTCCAACAAGGATATTAAGAAAACAATTCTATTTACAGTTGCATCTAAGAGAGTAACATACCTGAGAATAAACATAACCAAGGCGGTGAAGAATTTATACACTGAAAACTAAAAAACATTACTGAAAGGAATTAAAGGAGACCTACGTGAATGGAAAGACATATTGTTAAGATAGCATTACTAGCCAAACCATCTACAGATTCAAAACAATTCCTATTACAAGTTGAATGGCTCTTTTGTAGCAGAAATGGAAAACCCTATTATCAAATTCATATAGAATTTCAAGGGGCCCCAAATAGTCAAAATATACTGAAAAAGTAGAACAAAGTTGGAAGATTCACCCTTCTTGATTTCAAAACTTACTACTACAAAACAAGAGTTATCAAAACAATGTGGATAATCATATAGGTGAATGTAAAATCGGGAGTCCAGAAATAAACCCGTACCTCTATGGCCTATTGATTTTCTACAAGGGTGCCAGGAACATTCAACGGAAAAGGAATAATCTCTTCAACAAATAATTATGGGATAACTGTTTTCACATGTAAGAGAATGTATTTGGAGCCCTGCTTTACACCATATTTCAAAATGAATTCAAAATGGATCAATGACCTAACTGTAACAGCTAAAATTTAAAACTCTTAGAAGAAAACATAGGGGTAAACTTCATGACACTTGTCACATTCTTAGATGTGACACCAAAAGCACAAGCAAAAATAATAACAAAAAATAGATAATAGGTCTTTATCAAAATTAAAAACTTTTGTGCATTAAAGGATGTTATCAAGAAAGTGAAAAAACAACTTTGAGAATGGGAAGATAATTTGCAAATATCTGATTTAATTTTCTAGTATCCAGAATATATGAAGAACTCCTACATCTCAACAACAAAAACAAACAACCCAATTAAAATTTTGTCAATGTACTTGAAGAGCCATTTCTCAAAAGAAGGTATATTAAAGGCCAGTAAGTGCATAAAAAGATGCTTAACCATTAGGGAAGTGCAAGTCAAAAGCCGAATGAGATGCCAATTTACACCCAGTAAAATGGCTATCATTTAAAAAAATAGAAAATAAGAAGTGTTAGCAAGCATGTGGAGGAATCGGAACCCGCATACCTTGCTATAAAATGGAATACAAAATGTTGCAGCCACTGTAAAAAACAGTTTGGCATTTTTTCAAAAAAATAAATACAGAATTACTGTATAACCCAGGAATTCCATTCCTAGGTATATACCCAAGTGAGTAGAAAACAGGTACTCAAACAAATACTTGTTCACAAATGTTCATAGTGCCACTATTTATAATAGCCAAAAGGTAAAGACGACTCACATGTTCATCAACAGTTAAGTGAGTAAACAATATGTGGCATGTACATGGAATGGAAAATTACTCAGAGAAGGAATGCATTACTTCTACATGCCACAAGCTGATGGAATCTTAAAACATAATGCTAAGTGAAAGGAGCTAGATACCACTTACTTGAAATATCTAGAATAGGCAAATCTATGCAGAGGCAGAAAGCAGACTGGTGATCGCCAGTTGTTGGGATATTGGGGACACGATTAGAACTACTTAATAGGTATGGGGTTTCCTTTTGGGGTGATAAAAATATTTTTGAAACATTTAATAGTGGTAGTGTTTCACAACATTATAAATGTATTAAATTCCAGTAGAATGTACACTTTAAAATAGTTTATTTTATTTTATATGAATTTCATCTCCATTTTTTTTTAAAAGCCAAAAAGTAAAGTGGGCATTTTGTATCATTACTCATGCTAGATTTTTGCAGATTTAAACTGGGTTACTCTGTCTCAGTTTCTCTCCACAACTCATTCTCTCTATCTGGAAAACCACCTTTTCTGTTTTCGCAGATAACTTCTTCTCATTTAAGTTCCATTTCTAATTTTATGAGTATCTTCCTTGTCAATTATCATCTGTTGTTTTCAGAAATCTACCCAGTAAAATTACAACATTTGGTTTAACAATCACGAACATGATGTTTCTATGTATCTGTGGCTATAAATCAGAAAATCTGGGTCCACATTTTTTTTCAGCTATTTTAAAGCAGATAATTTTAGGCAAAGTGTTTCATTTATCTGGGTCTGATTTATTTCAGATGCTAAATTTATTTTATTATTATTTAAAGCAAAAAACTTCCGGGGTTTTTATTTAACATCTAATTGCTTTATGTGGGTTTTAATCATTAAAACACTATAAAATCAATAAAAATGCAACTGCCAGTAACAAGGTAGTGATGAGATTGATAATAGTCATGTTTCATTCACTCATTCATTCATTCACTCTACAAACACTCCATGCCCTTATACTGTACTGTCCCTGGAGATATAAATATTATCAACAACGATATGATCATTAACCATTAATCCACTGAGTCTATGGTAGATACAAAGATAGTAATGATGATGATGGTGATGATGAAAGTATTTATTACTGAACTTTAGAAACTCTCTGGATAAAAAGGCCAACAGATAAAGGCAATTATATCTGTTTTATTATCCTTTTTTATTTGAAGAGTCATAATTAAACAAAGCTGATGTAACACATTTGTAACTCAATTATTTGATGCACAAATGTGTAGATGACATCTATATATTTAGTGATAATCAAGATTTTCTGAAGAGACAATTCCATTGGCAGCACTTAAATTACTCATCCAGCACACTGTCATGCATGTAATAGATAGTGGGTGTCTTCAGTTTCTTATAACTTGCAAGTCATCCCTCCAAGCATCTCTAAAGCAATCAGCTGAGGAGGTGACTTGATTGCCCTTATTGTAAATTGCATAATAGATATCTAGGGTATGAGACCGGCACTGTAATTCTAAGAAAAGCTGTTCTCCCAAATTTTAGTATCACAGACAAAATTAGAAGTAGAATGTCATAATGTAGAGAAAAAATTCTTTAGGTCTGATGAGACCACAACTAGATGGGTGACTGGCATTTATGAGCTGTGTGATATTAAGTAAGTGAGTTAATATTATGGTGATACATGGTATCTGGTTTTATTGTGGTGATCATTTTATAATCTCTAAAAATATCAAATCACTAGGTTGTACACCTGAAACTAATATTGTATATTAATTATAACTCAATAAAAAATATTTCTGAGACCCAGTTTAGATACCTAAAAATAAAGGCAAGACAGAAAAAAGCATATATTTTGAGATAGGACTTTGTGGTAGGCCCTGGAAAAGTGAGCTAGATTAGTACCTGTCTTCAAAGGACTCGTGACCATTTGCTTGCATCAGTTATCTATTGCAGCATTAAAACTACCCCTAAACTCAGTGATTTAAAATAAAAACCACTTATTATTTCCCATGATTTACTTGGTTGACAGGGTGATTATTCTGTTTTGAAATGACTTTTCTGGGGCTAGAAAAGTCATTTCTGTTTCTCAGCAGGAACATCTGGGATGATTGGGATAGCTGGGGCCTCTCTTCATGTGATTTCTCATCCCGCAGAAATTCAGTCTGGGCTTGTTCACTAGATGGCAAGAGGATGCGAAGCAAGGGAGGAAAAGTTCCAAGATGCAAACATTTTAGAGGTTTTTGCTTGCATTTCATTTTTAAATTTTCCATTGGCCAGTAAGAGTCACATAGCAAAACACAGATTCATGGGCTAAATAAGTATGTTCCAACTCTAGATGAAAGGAGCAGCAATGTCACAAGGTCATAAATATAGGGACAGGAAGAATTATTTGGCCATTTTTTAAAAACAATGTTCCATATTATATAAGTGGATAAATTCCCTTCCCATTTTGGATCTTGGTGTTAAAATATCTCCTCACTCAAAAGGAAGTCACAATCCAACACAAAATCAGGAGCACTGAATAGACGATTTAGAGTGCAACAAGTTATTATCAAACCCAATGTGAATTTGCAGAATTTTGTACTGATAGCATCTTTTGATTCTCTAATGAGCTGGATTTGTGTCCCCAGATTTCTGAATTGGCAGAAGGGGAAACATGCTCCTATTATGTAGCCAATAATGCCATAGTTGTTTATTTACCGGAATCTTAATTATTCATCACAGCCTCCCTTAAGATAGGACAATATTCCCCAAAATGTATTTAGAAAAATGATCATTTAAGTTCTCATAGTAGGATAGGCTTGTGGATTACTAGGTTAAAATTTTGTAAACTCTATTACTGCAAGAATTTTGAAAAGACTTTAATATGCTGATGAGTATTACATTTTTTAAATAAGGGAATATAATATATATTGTTTTCTGAACTTAATTCCATTTTTAGATAAGGAAAATAAGGGCTAAATGACTACACTTAAAAAGGGCTGCTTCTCATCCAGGCATGTGCACATTCAAAAATCTCATTCAATATTTACAATTGAGACAGGTGTTACTATAATCATTAGAAAACTGAGGACACGGAAGATAAGAGAAACTAGCTCACTTGCCAAATTCCACATATCTTGGAAGTGACAGGTTTGTGTACCAAAACCATTTTGACTCGGGACACAACCTAACTGTATCAAACTGAACCAACTTCAGGTGATGCTTCGTCCTACCTCTACCCCTAGCATTCAAGGGGATCTTTGTTTGCCTCTTCCAGGTCCGTAATTCTGTTCTGGCCCCAAGTGGTGCACTCATGCTCTGCACAGGCATGTGATGTTTTCCTGCCAGGATCACTCAAAGCATAGCATTAAGCACATATTCCCCCCTCCAAATTGATCCCCATGTTGCTCTCCAAGAACACTCTGCACAGCTAGGCAGTGAGGCTTCATATTAATCATGTTTTCTAATTATTTATTTATTAGAACAAGGGAGCTGAACACCTGGCAACATTTACATTTGCAAATTAGGGAAGCGGCCTCACTCTAGCAGAAATCTGATTTTATTATTTGCCGTGTAAAACCAAGCTGGCTCAGTGGTGGAGAAAGTTATATTAATATAAATAATGATGAAATGCTGGAAATAATCTCTTTTCCCACCTTCAGATTTGGTATATTTTGGGCAAATTTGTACACTTGAAACTTAATTCATGATGCAGTTGTTAGGGTGAAATAAACAGGATATTGATATATTAACCTCATTCTTTCATTAATTCAAGAAATCTTAGTTGAGCACTTGCTATATTCGTGCCACTGAACTCATGTCCTTAAGTTATGTCATAACTTAAGGACATGAGTTCAAACAAACGTGGCCAGTTTCTAAGTTGCACTAAACACTTAGAGTCTCCATGTCTTTACTAGATACAAACATGGAGATTATAATTATATTATGGGTGTTTTTGAGGCTTAAAATCGATATAAGCATAGCACCTAATTCATAGGTGAGTCATAACCAATATTAGTTGGCTACTCACCCTCCCTATCCCACTTAAGCATGGTGATCATAAAGATAAAAAGACATGGCCCATAGTTACAGGCTTTCAACCAATAAGGAAGATAAATTAGAGTTTTAAAAAAATGTGATCAGTGTCACAAAAAAATCAAATATACGCAAGTGAAAGGTAATTTTGGATATGGACATATAATATCATATAGTCAAGTTTTCTAAATATACAGTACATTTGACTCTTGAACGAGTGGGTATGGGATGCACACCCTCTGCACAGTAGAAAATCTGCACATAACTTTGCAGTCGGCCCTCTGTATCCTCAGTTCCATATCCTCAGATTCAACCAACTGATGATCACGTAGTACTACAGTATTTACTATTGAAAAAAATTCACATATAAGTGGACCCATGCAGTTCAAACCTGTGTTGTTCAAGGGTCAACTGGTATCTAGAAAAGGGAGAAGGGAGCTAGGATTAGAAGATGTTTACATAATGAATGGCTTTAGAATGAGCCTTAGGTGACTAAAATTTATCCTGTAGCCAAATTATTCCACTGACAGCCAAGAGTCATGCTTCATGGAATTTAATTTAGCCATTATGTACCTTGTGGGAGGGCAACTGAAAATGGAGATGAGAGAGCCAGTTGGAATACTATATAACTGTAATTTCTTAGAGGATGCCAAGTCCTCTAACTTTCTGGATTCACTCTTTAAACCACGAGCTCCCCCAAAGAATATTTCTCTCCTTTGGAAGAAAATTTCAAATCACCTAGACTCAGGAGTCCCATTGCATCAGATGTTAAAATCAGAACATATCTGTCCTGCTCTAAGGACTTCAGGCTTGGGATAACGATGATCCAAACAAGGGCATTAAAAATGGAAGACTCCCTCTCCTATTGGGTAAAAAGTTCTCAGATAGGGCCCTATGTGCAAATTAAGAATTGTATATCTGAATTCTTTAAAACAAACGTGGTAAACTACCTTCCAAAGGAGTGCATAACACTGAGGAACATTTCTAAAACTACTGGTAAATATACTGAACACGGAGCAAGTTGAAATAAAAGAGCACAGTGAGAAATCAGCAGTGTCACATTGGACATACAACTTCACACCTCATTTCTATGAGGGATAATATTAAGCTATGAACACCATATATCATAAAATATATGAAGTTTTCAGCATAATACTAGGCATATAATACATTTTGAATAAGATTGTGCATTTATGATATAACATGTAAATCTATAATTGTTTTAAAGATATTTTATAGATTTCTGTTGGCCAGAAAAATTTCAGTGAAGAAAAGTTTTCTTCTTTATAAGGAAAGAATTAATGTAAAAGTAATTTGGGATAAATACTATATATGTATTAATCCACATTAGAGCCCAGAAAAATAAAGAAAGAAGAAATAAAGTTTACTTATAGGGAATGGAATTTAAGCAGATTTATTTCTACATATCACCAAGATTTGAATAAAGATGCACCTAAAAAGAGAAAGCAGGCAGCTGAATTGTTTAACTGGTGGGGATCCAATTGCCCTACATGGGAAGTGCTAGCTACCTGCATGGAAAACAGATGTTACCACGTTTACTTTATGTGGTAGCAGGAAGCTGGTGAGGATAAAAAGTCTGTGTTACCTTCAGTGCTGTGACTTTTACTGTTTAGTTACTTTTCAAATCTGTGTATACCAGGAGAAGGTAAGAGCATTTATTCACTTTTTTCTTTCCTTGCTATACCTACATACTATATATCACATTTACTATGTTCTCAATATTTATTTGTACCAAAGTATGAATGCCAGAAAATATTGGCCTCCTTCAAAATACTGACTAGATCTCTCAACCAAAATAGGATTTCTAAGACTTAGAATACTCCTTTTGTCAAAGTTACTCAATCCAAAGCCAACACACATAAAAATCTGTCCCAATGGTACATGACCTCTCTGTATATATGTTCTGCAGCTACTTTCAACTTTATCGCGCAGGAACAGAGGAATTCTTTAATTTCTATTGTGTTCTCTAAGAACATTACTTCCAGTTTTATCATCGTGAACACTATTTAACCAGTTCTAAAATCCTTCCTGGTGAAATCAGACTGATTACTTGTCAGGCTTTATAGTTTTCAAACTATCTTATCACAATTAAAACAATGAAAGAAATAATAATCATAGTTATCATTTATCAGACTTTTTGTTCGTGCAGGGAAATGTGCTAAGTGTTTTACCTATATTGTCTGCTTTATTGCTAACTGCTATTGTCTAAGCTTAAAGATGGGAAAATTAAGGAAAAAAGTGATTAGGTAAGTCGGTCACATATCTAGAAAGAGACTGAATAGTGTTTAAGAGACAAATGACACAGAAGTTGCTCTAGGAAAAATGCATAACCTGTTTCTCTCAGGAATTAGCAAGCCCAGATCCTGTTCAAATTCTGGTTCCAAAAACATAACCTCTCTATTCCTTACTTGTCATATCTTTATAATGAAGTTGACAGTAACAGTTCCTTGCATGGGGTACCTATGAGGATCAAGTAGCTAACACAGGCAAAGCACTGAGAATGAGGCTGGGTATATTGTAAGTGTTAACTGTGTTAGTTATTTTTAAAGCAACATCATAATTAGGTGATATAGCTAAGGTTCTTTTTTGTTTTCATAACTTGATAAACTGGAGGAATCTGTGAGCTGTGAAACAAAAAGATTTCTTTTACATTTTAGCTTAAGTCCTAGACTGGAATGAAACCAAAACATTTTTATATGTCCGTTCTTGTGCTCTTTCTTGCTCTTCCATATTTTATGTTCAGTATCTGCAGGAAAATTAGTTGAACTTCAAGGAGGACAAAGGCCTTAATCACTTTCTGGTGTACAGTGGCCTAATCTGTTGTCTTGGGGATTATTTAACCTTTGCTATACAGAGATGCTTCTTTTCCCTGTGGTGAATTGACGGTGCAATCGGTGGTCTTCAGTTTTTCCTTGATCTCGATGAGTTGTTGCCAGAGTGTCATTAGAGTCACTGTCCTGGACTTAGTGCTAGGAGACCAGGTGACCTAGGAGTTGAAAAGCCAGGGTCTCTAAAGGCAATAAGCATTCTGAAGAACTGACTTGCAACAGAACATTGCTAGTAAAAGAGGAGAAAGTGATGCGTTATCTTCAGATCTCTTCGCCATATACTCTTACTTCTCTGAATTTCCAATGAACTCAGTTTGTGGTGTTCTCCTGGCTCTCAGTGAGGAAGCTCCAGCCTCTAGCAACCCCATGACAGCTACTAAACTTGAGAAAGATATATGTACATATCGCAACATTTGTAACAATACAATGCAGAATAGTATCAATAGCATCATCAGAATGTCTGAGATATATGTGTGTTTGTATGTGTGTGTGTACATGCGTGTATGTCTATATCCAAAAATATTGGGAAAAAACACTTCAGTGATACCTAGATTATGGGCTTTAATTTTTTTCTCCTTTATATTGTTTAATCTGTTCCTTCTACACTGACCATGAATTATGTATATAATCAGAAACAATGTGAACAAAACCATTATACACAATAAAAGACTTAAAGTTAATAGTAAATATCTAAATTGACCAATAATTCTGTTGATAGTTTGATATTTGAAAAGCAGGGAAAACCAATGGTCTACTCTGGAGAAATATACTATTCAAAATAAATCAAAAAGAAAGAGAAATTATAAGGAAAAAGACCCACCATGAAGTCCTTATACTCCTCTACAAAGAACTTTAAAACAGAAAATAGTAGTAAAATAAGCTACTTATATTTTAAATATATAAATATTTGCAAGTGGCATTTCGAGTCTGCCAGTTAAATTGCCACTCATGCTCTCAGGTGATACCCTCAATAATGTTGTCATGTGGTTATTATTGTCCCAATCTGCATATTAAGTGGTCTTTGCAAAGATATTCAGCCGGTGAGTGTGAACTAGAGCTGAAACTCAGGTTTCCTGACTAGAACTCTACTCCTAGCAGGCTCAGAAAAAAAACAAAGAAAAGAAAAAAAAAAAGGAAAAAGAAAAGAAAAAGAAATCACATACATACATTTGGGAACTCTGTATTTGTGGTGTGAACAAGGAAACATTCTTAATAGATATACAGATCCCTAAAAAGGATAGGAAAATCACTATACAAAGTTTTGACTTTTATAATAAGACATATTTCTTTATTTTTCTGTCTAAATTAATCTAACACATTGCCCAGATCACCTGGAATCGGAACAGGCACCAAAGGTGAAATGAGATATAAAGAAACCCAGGGCTCTTCTGATGCTGAGCACTAACCATGATACAAGACATTGTGTTAGGCTTTATATCCACTAGCTCAATTAACTTTTTTTTTAAATAAATATATTTATTTATGGCTGTGTTGGGTCTTCGTTGCTGCGCGTAGGCTTTCTCTAGCTGTGGTGAGCTTGGGCTACTCTTCATTGCAGTGCCTGGGCTTCTCATTGCGGTGGCTTCTCTTGTTGCAGAGCATGGGTTCTAGGCACGCGGGCTCAGTAGTTGTGGCTTGCAGGCCCTAGAGCACAGACTCACGGGCTTAGTTGCTCCACGGCATGTGACGCACGGGCTTAGTTGCTCCACGGCATGCAGGATCCTCCCAGACCAGGGCTCTAACCCATGTCCCCTGCATCGGCAGGCAGATTCTTAACCACTGAACCACCAGGGAAGTCCCTCAATTAACTCTTAGAAAAATCTTATATATAGTGGAGTATTACTCAGCCATAAAAAAGAATGAAATCTTGCCATTTGTGCCAACACGGATGGACCTGGAGGTTATTATGCTAAGTAAAATAAGTCAGAGAAAGACAAATACCATATGATTTCACTTATATGTGGAGTCTAGAAAACAAAACCAATGAATAAATATAACAAAACAAAAACAGACTTACAGATACAGAGAACAAATTAGTAGTTGTCAAGGACGAGAGGGGTGGGAAGAGGGGCAAAATAGGAGAAAGGGATTAAGAGGTACAAAGTACCACTTATAAAATAAGTCACAGGGATGTAATGTACAGCACAGGGAACAAGCAGTATTTTATAATAACTATGCATGATGTGTAATCTATAAAAATATTGAATCACTATTCACCTGAAACTAATGCTATAAGCCAACTATCTTTCAATTAAAAAAAAATTAACAATGAAAGTCTTCTGAGAGCACTCCCCATTCCCCATTTAAAGATGAGCAAAAGGTGGCCTAGAGGAAGTTTAATAGTTTTACTAGAGATCTCTTAGGTCAGAGGAACAGCTTTGCAATTTGAAGCTGGGCTTCTGTGGTTCCAAAGTCGTTGTGTGTGTGGTTTTTTTTTTTAATTTGTTTGGTTTGGTTTGTCTGTATAGTATTTTTTTAATAGCTCAAATTTTAGAGCAGGCATCCAGGGACAGTTCTTGAATTTATAAGTAATTTTGTAACTAGGCAATCCAAGCGTACGTAGGAGATTATGTGATGTCATCTCTAAGTAGGATGTTGTTAATCTGGGTTCACTGTGACACTGTTCACACACATACATACAACTATGTACATACAACTAAATACATAAACTATCATTCTGCCTTTGATTAAGCCAAGATAATCTGTCATTATCGTTGAGTCACAGCTTTGGCAGCTTCACCCTGACGTTTTAAAATAAGGACACGTAATTCTAGCTGACACACATCTCAGTGGCTTAATACAGGGTGCTTATTTCAAAGTCAAATCATCACACTGTATGCTTCTATTAAATACAATTTTACTGGTCAATTACACCTCTATAAGGTTGGAGAACACAATAATTATATTTTTTGCATGATTTTTTCTTGCCATTGTTTCAGCAAAATCATCTCAATCTGAATGTTTTATATGAGGGTATTCATTTTATTCATCTTTAAATTGTAGCAATATATTTTCCCTACTCTTGCTGTATGCTTCTTTTTATAATACAAACAGCAATTTTTTTTTTAATTTACATTGCAAGGGAAGTGGAGAAACGTAGTTTCACATGGAATTTTGGTTAGCATTAACTTTCTCTGCCACAGTTGCGAAGTCGCCTTCCAACTTAGTTTTGGGACAGCCTCAGCCCTCATCAGACAAAACAAACAAACAAAAAATACTGTAATCGCAACCCTCTCAGTAGTCAATTCACAAAGGAAATAAGACAAATCACCAATGAGTATATGAAAGGCATTCACTATTGCACCTAACAACATAATGCAAAGGGAAACATTTAAAATATTTCACTAATGTTTTAAATCCTCTGTATTAGGTTGTGGGAAAATAGTTCTCAGGTGTTTTTGGTGGGAATGAAAATTGATACATCTTTTAGAAGAAATATCTGGCTATATGAAATAAAATATAAAAGTATAAACTTCTGACTTAGCAAATCCTGTTTTAGACATTCCTCCAATTTTCAGACAAGTGCGCCAAGATATGTGTGTGTGTGAAAAGATTCACTGTGACAATGTTAATACACACACAAAGTAACTTGTTTGTTCATTAATTAGTATTCAGTGTGGTGATCCATAAATTTTAGCCTTTTAAAATAATAAGGTAACTTTCCAGATGGATAGGTAGATAGATAGGTAGGGCGATAGACAAACAGGCAGCTATATATGGGATGTTTTATTAATAAACAGAGTGATTAAAGAATCATTCAAGTTAATATCAGTTAAGAAAAGGGTGGCTCAGGGATTATTTATATTGCTAATCTATTATACACCACAGTCATATTTCATCCTTACAGCAACTCTTTTGTTTGGGTGTTAAAATCTATAATTTAAAGAAGTAGCAAAGAGTTCAACTCACAGAGACTGAAAGTGGTACCTTTGGGGTTCCAACCCAGGCCGGTCAGGCTCCAAATCTGATGCTCCTTCTACTGCTTCCACAGCAGTTGGAACTTGTCCGCATCTGTTCTGTACTTGTTTGCACTTTTCTATTTTAAAGCGACAGCCACCCCCTGCCCCACCAGGCTCAGCAACACTGTGCTTTCCTTTCCCATTACTGAGGCAGATCCACCTCCCTGGCATTCATGAGCAGCTCTGCAGAGCACCTGAGCATCTGGCAACCCACCCAGCGAGAGTGACTGGGAAGCACAGAAAATTCCTCAGAGAGCAGTCGACATCTGTTTAATAGGCGATGCAAAACAAACTCATAATAAACCCATTTTAGGAGCAAAACAATGGCTCCTCAAAGTGCTGATTATTCATTTTATGCAAGTGTGGTAATGTTGGTCTACATGACGAGTAGAAAAACAGCCTGTCCGGAAGCAAACGATCACAGCCAGAGAGGGTGAGGCCGCTCACACCAGGAACGAGTGCAGGCAATGGCAGGTGAGGATGCATTTAGAAAGATTATACAGAAAGCCTGCACCACCTGTGGCTGGCTCCTGTCACAGAGAAGTGACCCAGTTGGTTGAGTGGGGTGCATACACATCAGGAATGAGTTTCAATACAGTAGCAGTGACTCCCTCACCACTCCAGACTGCTAAGCTGCTATCCATTCATTCAGCCATCAATGCATTCTTTCCCTTTATCCACCCATTCATTGCTTCACTTATTCAAATATTCATTACATCCTCTAATGAAAACATCTTTTTATTACTGGATGCTTTAACGGATATTGTAGTTATTATATTATAATCTAGGGTGGTTTTCCTATAGAAGTGTAAAAGTATAGGAGAATAAAAGGCAGATTAACATTTATTGAACTTAAATCTGATAAGATATAAATGAATATAACAAAATGTATTGAAGGAGGAAAGAACATAATTGAAAGATAAAATCATCCTTGGTAATAACTACACTGGATACAAGCTAGTCCATGGCTATAAATGTGACTGTGGATGTAGATGTAAAGAAAGAGAATTCAACGTCCTTTTTTTCTTTTTTTCCCCTAGAATTAATCGGAGAGAGATTGACTTAGTGTTTTTCTCAGGCAAAGTCATTATATACCGTGTGGAGGACAAAACAGAAACTAGGCTAAAAGTTGTCCATGGGCTAGCATACTGTACAAGCCAGATAAAGCTCTCTGTTCTTATTGTCCTCTTCATATCTGCTATACTCATATAAATTTTGAGTATATTGTCCTCTTCATATCTGCTATACTCATGTAAAAGCTCTCTGAATCCAAAGGTCTAGGCCAGAGATATGAAAAAATGAGGGTGGGGAGGGGGACGGAGAGAGAGATAGAATATATTAGAGAATAGAAACTCCTAGACATCAATAGGTAATGATAGCAAAAATCAGAAAGCAATTCCAAGAAAATGGTAAATCTATGACATTGAAGCATAACAGTGTAGACCAATTAGCCCTCCATGCTTTCTACAGCTAACTTTGAAGACTTGGCACTATTATTTATTAAAGATGCAGAAATTTCCTACCTCTTATGTATGTAAAAACGGGCACTAATATGAAGACACATGCAATCCTGTTCCCCATCCCCTTCTCCCAGCATCAGGAAGGTACCATGTTATAGTGCAAGAACAGCCCTTGGATCCATATAGCCTTGGGTTTGACTCTGCACTTCAGTGTTTGCTAGTTCTATGTCCCTGAACAAGTTACATGAACAGCATCTTCATCTGTAAAATAGATATCATGATGGTTGGCCTATATGATTGTGGTAAGCATTAAATGAGATAATATTTATAAATTACTTAGAAGAGTGGATAATACATACTAATTATTCAATAAGCAGTACCTATCATTCCTATAATCATGACTGTGATTATTTTCTCTGAGCCTAAGTTTCCTCATTAAATTGGAATAATGATACATAAGGTTGGAGTGACCAATAGATGATATGCATTTTATGCATTCTAAATGATAACAGTGTTCAGTCTAGCTTCAAAGAGAAAGAGATGGAGGTGCATTGCCTATCTAGATATGTTTATAAAGTAGTATACATTCAAAGAGTAATGGGCATTTAATTAAATCCTTGTGGCAAGAGAAATTCCCAAGCGAAGCTCCTTAGCTCAACTGTAGCATGTTCAGAATGAAAGAGGGTCAGTATCCTTCAGGGTGAAGTGAGGCTTCATAAATAGTAAAAAATAGCAATAATTTTTCAAACAAAAATTTAGATGGTCAGTGACTTAAATGTTCATTGTAGGGCTGGTTACAAATAAAATCATGAAAATTAAGCCATGCCCTGCCACAACATGCTCACATTGTAGATTTGCAAAGGTGCTATACTTACTCTCAAGAATAATGTTGTCTTAATACGATTGTACTTAGTCCCTCATTCCATGCTGAGAGAGTCTAGGCCCCTTTTTATGCCCCTTTTCATGCCTGCCTGTCCCACAGCCTGGAGTGCCCTTCTCTCTCACTTCCATCTACTCCACTTTTTCACATCTTCACAATTTAGCTTCTTCAAGAATCTCACCCATACTCCTGTCATCCAGTGACTAGTCTATGTTCTTCTAATCTGCTTTTTTATACCATCCTATAGTTACTTTCCAATAACACTATATTTCATTTAGTTTTTTTTTTTATAAATCTACTTCCCCCATCAGATTGTGAGATCTTTAAAAGAGAGAGAAAAACTATCTTCTTACTGAGATTTTATTTCTTCATTGCATGAATTACTAAATACTATTATATTTTTATTTCCTACTAATCTTCCTTATGAGAAGGTTTGTTTCATGATGGTAGGGTGTTTGTTTCTGTGTTCTATACCATAACCTGAGAATCTAGAATTTTTTTGTCACATAGTAGGCACTCAATACATATTTGTGGAATAAACGAATAAAGGCATCATGCTTACAGAAATTAGTATAGTGCCTGGTTATGTTAGTTACTCAGAAAAGCTGTGTTGAATTTAGTAATTTTTTTTAAATTTATTTGTTTGTGCCGGGTCTTAGTTGTGGCAGGTGGGCTCCTTAGTTGCGGCTTGTGGGCTCCTTAGTAGTGGCATGCATGTGAGATCTAGTTCCCTGACCAGGAATCGAACCCAGGCCCCCTGCATTGGGAGTGTGGAGTCTTAACCATTGCACCACCAGGGAAGTCCCTGAATTTAATAATTGAAGACAACAGTGATGCAATAATATTAGCTATCATTTAGAAATATATAGTTTGCAATGATATATGCAATATTAGTTATCTTTCAGAAGGATCACACAGGGGCAAAGTTTAGAGACGATGAAGATGGTAAAGGAAGATCACAATAAAGAACAATCTACTGTAAAGGCACAGAGGCATGGAAGAGCCTGGCATGACTAGGAACCTATAGCAAATGATACAAGATGAAGACAGAGTTACTAGAAAACACTGGAGAATTCAAAGACAGTGACAAAGTGAAAGGGCTGCTGTGTCATGTTAACAAGTCTGCATCTAGGACTGCAAAAAGCTATGGAGCCATAGCAAATTTTGATCAATTAAGGGGATTTGTTTGTGCTCTGAGCAGAAAGTTGGTTGTCTATGGTCTGGGCTCCTTCTCTCTGGAAAGAAAAGTCAGAAAAGTCTCTGAACTCTGTGCCTGGAATATAGTCCAATATAGCTCACTGTCCAGAGCAGAGCTGCAAAGAGCCCCTAGGGCATATTGAGTGGCAAATTACAGGAAGCAGGTCTTTAGAGTGACCTTGCAAGGAGCCACATGTGTTGCTATTTTATGGGTGCTTGGGATCACCTAAATGTTATCTGATAATACTATTTATTTCCAGCAAGGAGCATTTATATATATATATATATATATATATATATATATATATATATATATATATATATATATATATATTCGTGCAGCTCCTGTGCCTCAGAAGCAAAAAGCACCAGCACTCCCCTCTGCAATTCTAATAGAGACTCTGATGAAAGATTATTAGAACCTTTAGTCTTGGGAGGGTCTTAAAAGGTAGGGTAAAATAAATAGGCTTTTCTAGGGCAAATGAGTATGAAATACTTTGCTATCACTGAGCCATAACTGACTGAAAGAGATTATTATAAGAGTTTCCAATTCAGTTCAGTTCCATGGACTCTTCTTATTTGTACATTACTGTGTAGGTACAGGAAGAGGAGTGAGGGATTAGTTATATGACTATATATATATTCATATATATAAGTGTGTGTTTACATAAATGTATTGACATATGCATTCATATTTATGTTGACATAAAACATATATAATTCGTTATATATTATATAAATTATAGATTAGAATATTCTGATGCCATGACTAGCAGTATAAAAATATTAAAATAACAAAATTCAGAACTTACAGTTCTTCTTTCAGAACAGCATTCAACTCCCCATCAAAACAATTCTGATGCCAACTACAAACACTAGATAAAATATACAAATAAAATACCTAAGGATTTTGAGGAAAACACAAAAGCAGGCATACTGTGTGCTGTAAGGGGGCAGGAGGCTATAAAAGTGACTGGCATGAGGATGATAAAAACAAACCACACTTACACACACCATAACAAAATAGCTGAAAACCAAAGGTAAAGAGAAGAGTCTTGAAAGCATCCAGAGAAAAATAACACCATTATATATAAGGGAACCATGATTTGAATACTGTAGATTTCTCATCAAAAACTATGGAGGCCAGAAGAGCAGACAACAATGGAACTGCATTTTTTTATTATTAAACTTTTTATTTTGAGATAATTTTATCACCTGTAGTGGCAAAATAAAATACTCAAGATCCCATGTGGCCTTTCTCCAGTTTTCCTCACTGGTAACACTGCAAAGGGGTAGCAAGATATCACCTCTAGCTTATTAACATTGACACAGTGTAGACGCAGAACGTTTCCATCTCCACAAGAATTTTTCATGTTGTGCTTTTCCAGTCACACACACTTCCCTCCCACCCTCACTTCCCCATTAAATGCTGACAACCATTAATTGTTCATATTTCTGTCATTTCAAGAATGTTATACAAATGGAATCGGAGAGAAGGTAACCTTTGAGATTGGCTTTTCTTCACTCAGCATAGTTCTCTGAGATCATCCAGATTGTTGTGTTTGTCAGTAGTATGCTCCTTTTTATTGCTGACTAGTGGTCTATGGTATGGATGGACCAGATTTTATTTAATCATTAACACATTGAAGGACATAAAATTGTTTCCAGTTTTGGGCTGTTATAAACATTCATATACAGGCTTTCATGTGACCATAAGTTTTCATATCTCTGGGTTAAATGCCCACTAGTGCAATTGTTGGGTCATATGGTATTTGCATATCTTCTTTTCAAAAAAAAAACTTCCAAACGCTTATCCAGAGTTGCTATACCCACTATACATTCGCAGTAGTAACACGAGTGATCCAATTTCTCTGTCCCTTCACCAGCTTTGTGGATTCTCTTTTTTTTTTTCTTTTTCTAGCCATTCTGATGAGGATAGAATAATGACGTGCGGTTTGATCTGTATTTCCCTAATGGATGGTGCTGCTGAATAATATTTTTAAAATTTTTATTGGAGTATAATTGCTTTACAATGTTGTGTTAGTTTCTTCTGTACAACAAAGAGAATCAGCTATATGTATACCTATATCCCTATATCCCCTCCCTCTTGCGCCTCCCTCCCACCATCTCTATCCCATCCTGCTAGGTGGTCACAAAGCACGGAGCTGATCTCCCTGTGCTATACAGCAGCTTCCCACTAGCTATCTGTTTTACATTTGGTAGTGTATATATGTCAATGCTACTCCACTTCATCCCAGCTTCCCCTCCCCCTACTGCCATGTCCTCAAATCCGTTCTCTATGTCTGCGACTTTATTCCTGTCCTGCCCCTAGGTTCATCAGAACCATCTTTTTTTAGATGCCATATATATGTGTTAGCTTTATTTTGATTATTTACCATCTGTTTATCCTCTTCAGTGAAATGTATTTTCATATTTTTTGCCCGTTTTCTAATTAGACTGTTTATTTTACTATTTGGTTTGGACAGTTCTTTATATAGTCTAAATATTATTTGCCTATGTGATTTGTAAATATATTGTCCAATCCTGTAGCTTGTTTTGAAAAGAAAAATGAGTAGGTTTTGTTCCCTTTTTTTTTAAATATTAAAAAAAGAACAACTGAGGCTTAGGAAGGTGAGATGTCCTCACAGTTTACACGAAAAGCAAGTGGCTGAGATGTGGTTTGACTTTAGTTCATTGTTTATTCCACCTCACAGTGCTTCCTTATGCAGAAGTCTTTTATTAAGCGATAGATGGGGAGAGTCTACTTTCCATCACAATTCTAAGTATCACCTGTAAAAATCACGCCCCACCCACAATCTGAGTAAATTCATATCAAGAATAGTGGGTACCCAAACCTGTATGCTTGGTTGAAATATGTTCTTGGTTCCGCTATTTTCAAATGTCTAAATTAAGGGATCTGATAAATACATTCTACAAATCATTAGTTGCTAATAACATAAACTGGTCCTGACAAAGACAGCTATTTTCCTAAATATTTTATATCAAAAGCAAGATGCAGAATAGTGTACACTATATGATATTAGTAAAATAAATAAACATGTGTACACAGTTTTTTGGCAGAAGAAATTTTCATGAAACTTTTAAAATGATGTTTGCTTTGGGTGAAAGGGAGGATTTCACTCCTGTTTCTTTCTATGCTCTTTGGATTTTTTTCAAACTGTATTTATGAATGACTGTTACTTTTAAAATATTAGGAACATAAATAAAAAGATAAAACATTGCATATGTAATGAGCAATAAAGAGTAATTTCATTTCTTAGCATCTGAAGTTTTTAGCATAAATTTCCCTAAAATATGTGTTTCTGTTGGGTGTCTGTTTCCATGACTATTGGGACAGAGGGTAGCAATGAGATCCATAGGAACTGGCATGTTTGGTGAAAACTAAACATTCAATTTATAAATGAAGAAATAAATTCAGAGTGATCAGTAAGTTGTTCTAATTCACGCATCTATTAAATTACAGAGCTAGAACCTATACCTAGATCTGAATGACTCCAAGGCCCCTGCTGTTTCATATGTCCCCCATTCATGAACCTTTAATCTGGGGTAATCTGGTTCCTTTCAGTAACTTCATCAGTGGCTCAATTCCCTAGGTATCTACAACTATCCAGCTGATATAACTTATAAGAGTCTTACACGTTCTTTTTACAATGTGCCCAGATTCAGTCTTTTATTTTGGCATCCCCCCTTTCTATAACTAAAATTGCATCTTGTAAACATGTAATTTCACAAATTTATTCTTCTCCATAGTCATCTTAATCTGATGTAGTTTCAACATATTTCTTCTTTCTGTAGTAATCCAGACAGGGGATTAATATATTATCTGGACATCAGATGGAAAAATACAAAACTTCTACATTGAGTTTTACCTGGGAGAACTGCCCTGTTGCTAACAGGCAATGGTTCTAACCTCTTTTCATTTTCAAACATTTCTTGGAGTAGAGGATAAAACACTGATCCCATCTGCCTTACTGTGGTTTTCATACTTAACAGTTTTATCTTAGATTATGTGGGAGAGCCTTTACAACTGTTTTTATTTGAAATTAATAATTGTGAAACCGATATGTATCATTTTTCTCATTGTATGAAAAAGTCAGTTCAGAAGGATTAGGTGACTTTTCGGAAACAAATAGGTAGTAGAACTCGAAACCTCTCTCAGTCCTGTTGATTGCACGTTCAATTTCCCCCCAAATATATCATTCAAACTTTATTGTTAATTTAAGATTAAAAGTTGAAAACAAAGTAATGCAATTGCTGGACTATGTATTACATATATGGAATTATCTGTTTAGATTCATGGCGTGGACTTTATCTTTGCCTCACCTAGCAGATTGCTTTATCACAAGACTTTTTAGGAAGTCAGAGGTTCAGATTCAGCAGAGGTCTGCAACTTACCTGTGTTTATAAGCTTAACCTATAATAACCTTTGAAACTAAATTCATTCTAAAAAAAAAAGTAAAATTTAAATAGCTTTTCCTTTACATTCAAGTTCTTTGATGTATCCGCATCCCAAATAATCAGAAATAGATTTCAGTTTATTATCTTCAACTTCAGTTTATTTTCTATCTTTACCAGATGGAAATGTCACCAGATAAAGATGTTAATCACATGTGATGTTAGTGTGAGAATGACAGGTAATTATTGCTTTAACTCAAGTGGTCACACACTAATGGATTATTGAAAATCACTGATATCATTATCCTAGACAACCAGGAAAAAGTGATTCAGAAATCCTGTATTAGACTGGCTGGGAGGAGATATGCAATTACCCTCAAGGATGAGATATATATCATTGTCACTCCGGGCTCTTAGAGTGTGAACACAGAGAACAACACAAATCAAGGGAAAGTAAGAAATGACACTAACATTTGAAATGTATGTACAGTGTTTATGTGCTAAGGGAACTAAACGGGAAGATTTCTTGATAAAATATTATCATTTGTGTTTCCACTTACATGTGAAACATGGCCTCCACATACTTGTTGGAACCATTATCTTGTATACAGCTCACCCTATGAACTTCGGGACACAAAACTGAATTCACAGACATCTGGAATTAGAAGGAAATCTAAAGATATGCCCCTTCAATTATGTCATTTGATGAATGACACTGCTCTGTAGCCCCATCCTTTTTTTTAACTATTATTTTTTTACATATTTATTAGTGTATAATTGCTTTACATTGCTGTGTTAGTTGCTGCTGTATAACAAAGTGAATCAGCTATACGTATACATACATCCCCATATCTCCTCCCTCTACGTCTCCCCCCACCCTCCTATCCCATTTGGCAGTGTATATATGTCCATGCCACTCTCTCACTTCGTCCCAGCTTACCCTTCCCCCGACCCGTGTCCTCAAGTCCATCTCTACATCTGCATCTTTATTCCTGTCCTTCCCCTAGGTTCTTCAGAACCTTTTTTTTTTTTTTTTAGATTCCATATGTATGTGTTAGCATATGGTATTTGTTTTTCTCTTTCTGACTTACTTCACTCTGTATGACAAACTCCACGTCCATCCACCTCACTACAAATAACTCAATCTCATTTCTTTTTATGACTGAGTAATATTCCATCGTATATATGTGCCACATCTTTTTTACCCATTCATCTGTCAATGGACACTTAGGTTACTTTCATATCCTGGCTATTGTAAATAGTGCTGCAATGAACATTGTGGTACATGACTCTTTTTGAATTATGGTTTTCTCAGGGTATGTGCCCAGTAGTGGGACTGCTGGGTCATATGATAGTTCTATTTTTAGTTTTTTAAGGAACCTCCATACTGTTCTCCATAGTGGCTGCATCAATTTACAATCCCACCAGCAGTGCGAGAGGGTTCCCTTTTCTCCACACCCTCTCCAGCATTTATTGTTTGTAGATTTTTTGATGATGGCTATTCTGACTGGTGGAGGTGATACCTCATTGTAGTTTTTTTTTTTTAAGATTTTTATTTTTTAATATTTATAGTATTTACTATCTTTTCAATTTTTTTCGGCTGCATTGGGTCATTGTTACTGTGCGCGGGCTTTCTCTAGTCGTGCGAACAGGGGCTACTCTTCGTTGGGGTGCTCGGGCTTCATCATTGCGGTGGCTTCTCTTGTTGCAGAGCAAGGGCTCTAGGCATGCGGGCTTCAGTAACTGTGGCATGCAGGCTCAGTAGTTGTGGCTTGCAGGCTCTAGGGTGCAGGCTCAGTGGTTGTGGTGCATGGGCTTAATTGCTCCACGGCATGTGGGATCTTCCCAGACCAGGGGTTGAACCTGTGTCCCCTGCACTGACAGGCGGATTCTTAACCACTGTGCCACCAGGGAAGCCCCTCATTGTTAGTTTGGATTTGCATTTCTCTAATGATTAGTGACGTTGAGCATCCATTCATGTGTTTGTTGGCAATCTGTATATCTTCTTTGGAGAAATATCTGTTTAGGTCTTCTGCCCATTTTTGGATTGCATTGTTTGTTTTTTGATATTGAGCTGCATGAGCTGCTTGTATATTTTGGAGATTAATCCTTTGTCAGTTGCTTTGTTTGCAAATATTTTCTCCCATTCTGAGGGTTGTCTTTTTGTCTTGTTTATGGTTTCTTTTGATGTGCAAAAGCTTTTAAGTTTCATTAGGCCCCATTTGTTTCTTTGTTTGTTTTTATTTCCATTTCTCTAAGAGGTGGGTCAAAAAGGATCTTGCTGTGATTTATGTCATAGAGTGTTCTATATTTCCCTCTAAGAGTATTTATAGTGTTTGGCCTTACATTTAGGTCTTTAATCCACTGCGAGTTTATTTTTCTGTATGTTGTTAGGGAGTGTTCTAATTTCATTCCTTTACATGTAGCTGTCCAGTTTTCCCAGCACAAATTATTGAAGAGGCTGTCTTTTCTCCATTGTATATTCTTGCCTGCTTTATCAAAAATAAGGTGACCATATGTGCATGGGTTTATCCCTGGGCTTTCTATCCTGTTCCAATTATCTATATTTCTCTTTTTGTGCCAGTACCATACTGTCTTGATTGCTGTAACTTTGTAGTATAGTCTGAAGTCAGGGAGCCTGATTTCTCCAGCTCTGTTTTTCTTTCTCAAGATTGCTTTGGCTATACAGGGTCTTTTGTGTTTCCATATAAATTGTGATTTTTTTTTGTTCTAGTTCTGTGAAAAATGCCATTGGTAGTTTCATAGGGATTGCATTGAATCTCTAGATTGCTTTGGGTAGTATAGTCATTTTCACAATGTTGATTCTTCCAATCCAAGAACATGGTATATTTCTCCATCTGTTTGTATCATTTTTAATTTCTTTCATCAGTATCTTACAGTTTTCTGCAAACAAGTCTTTGTCTCCTATGGTACGTTTAATTGTAGGTATTTTATTCTTTTTGTTGCACTGGTAAGTGGGAGTGTTTCCTTAATTTCTCTGTCAGATTTTTCATCATTAGTGTATAGTAATGCAAGAGATTTCTGTGTATTAATTTTGTATCCTGCTACTTTACCAAATTCATTGATTAGCTCTAGTAGTTTTCTGGTAGCATCTTTAGGATTCTCTATGTATAGTATTCTGTCATCTGCAAACAGTGACAGTTTTACTTCTTCTTTTCCAATTTGGATTCCTTTTATTTCTTTTTCGTCTCTGATTGCTGTGGCTAAAACTTCCAAAACTAGGCTGAATAATAGTGGTGAGAGTGGGCAACCTTGTCTTGTTCCTGATTTCATTGGAAACGGTTTCAGTTTTTCACCATTGATAACGATGTTGGCTGTGTGTTTGTCATATATGGCCTTTATTATGTTTAGGTAAGTTCCCTCTGTGCCTACTTTCTGGAGGGTTTTTATTATAAATGGGTATTGAATTTTGTCAAAAGCTTTTTCTGCATCTATTGAGATGATCATATGGTTTTCCTCTTCAATTTCTTAATATGGTGTATCACATACATTGATTTGCATATATTGAAAAATCCTTGCCTTCCTGGGATAAATACCACTTGATCACGGTGTATGATCCTTCTAATTTGCTGCTGGATTCTGTTTGCTCGTGTTTTGTTGAGAATTTTTGCAACTATGTTCATCAGTGATATTGGCCTATAGTTTTTTTTTTTCTAACATCTTTGTCTGGTTTTGGTATCAGGGTGATGGTGTCCTCGTAGAAGGAGTTTGGGAGTGTTCCTCCCTCTGCTATGTTTTGGAAGAGTTTGAGAAGGATAGGTGTCAGCTCTTCTCTAAATGTTTGATAGAATTTGCCTGTGAAGCCATCTGGTCCTGTGCTTTTGTTTGTTGGAAGATTTTTTGTGTGTGTGGTACGTGGGCCTCTTACTGTTGTGGCGTCTCCCGTTGCGGTGCACAGGCTCCGGATGTCCAGGCTCTGTGGCCATGGCTCACAGGCCCAGCCACTCCACAGCATGTGGGATCTTCCTGGACCGGGGCACGAACCTGTGTCCCCTGCATCGGCAGGCGGACTCTCAACCACTGCACCACCAGGGAAGCCCATGTTGGAAGATTTTTAATCACAGTCTCAATTTCAGTGCTTGTGATTGGTCTGTTTATATTTTCTGTTACTTCCTGGTTCAGTCGCAGAAGGTTGCGCTTTTCTAAGAATTGGTCCATTTCTTCCAGGCTGTCCATTTTATTGGCATATAGGTGCTTGTAGTAATCTCTCATGATCCTTTGTATTTCTGCAGTGTCAGTTGTTACTTCTCTTTTTCATTTCTTATTCTGTGGACTTGAGTCTTCTCCCTCTTTTTTGATTACTCTGGCTAATGGTTTATCAATTTTGTTTATCTTCTCATGTTTCTTCTTTCTTGAGTTAGGATTGTATTGCTATAACCTTCCCTCTAGAACTGCTTTTGCTGCATCCCGTAGGTTTTGGGTTAACATGTTTTCATTGTCATTTGTTTCTAGGTATTTTTTGATTTCCTCTTTGATTTCTTCAGTGATCTCTTGCTTATTTAGTAGTGTGTTGTTTAGCCTCCATTTGTTTGTATTTTTTACAAATTTTTTCCTTTAGCTGATACTTAGTCTCATAGCATTCTGGTCAGAAAAGATACTTGAAACAATTTCAGTTTTCTTAAATTTATCAAGGCTTGCTTTGTGACCCAGGATATGATCTATCCTGCAGAATGTTCCCTGAGCACTTGAGAAGAAAGTGTATTCTGTTGTTTTTGGATGGAATGTCCTATAAATATCAATTAAGTCCATCTTGTTTAATGTATCATTTAAAGCTTGTGTTTCCTTATATTTTCATTTTGGATGATGTCCATTGGTGAACGTGGGGTGTTAAAGTCCCCTACTATCATTGTGTTACTGTCAATTTTCCCTTTTATGGCAGTTAATATTTGCCTTATGTATTGAGGGGCTGCTATATTGGGTGCATAAATATTTATAATTGTTATATCTTCTTCTTGGATTGATCCCTTGATCATTATGTAGTGTCCTTCTTTGTCTCTTGTAATAGTTTTTACTTTAAAGTCTATTTTGTCTGATATGAGAACTGCTACTCCAGCTTTCTTCTGATTTCCGTTTGCATGGAATATCTTTTCCCATCCCCTCACTTTCAGTCTGTATGTGTCCCTAGGTCTGAATTGGGTCTCTTGTAGACAGCACATATACGGGTCTTGTCTTTGTATCCATTCAGCTAGTCTATGTCTTTTGGTTGGAGCATTTAATCCATTTACATTTAAGGTAATTATCGATATGTAAATTCCTATTACCATTTTCTTAATTGTTTTGTGTTTGTTATTGTAGGTCTTTTCCTTCTCTTGCTTCTCCTGCCTAGAGAATTTCCTTTAGCATTTGTTGTACAGCTGGTTTGGTGGTGCTGAATTCTCTTATCTTTTGCTTGTCTGTAAAGGTTTTAATTTCTCTGTCGAATCTGAATGAGATCCTTGCTGGGTAATCTTGGTTGTAGGTTTTTCCCTTTCATCACTTTAAATATGCCCTGCCACTCCCTTCTGGCTTGCAGAGTTTCTGCTGAAAGATCAGCTGTTAACCTTATGGGGGTTCCCTTGTATGTTTTTTGTTGTTTTTCCCTTGCTGCTTTTAATATTTTTTCTTTGCATTTAATTTTTGATAGTTTGATTAATATGTGTCTTGGTGTGTTTCTCCTTAGATTTATCCTGTATGGGACTCTCTGCGTTTCCTGGACTTGATTGACTATTTCCTTACCCATATTAGGGAAGTTTTCAACTATAATCTCTTCAAATATTTTCTCAGTCCCTTTTATTTTTTCTCTTCTTCTTCTGGGACCCCTATAATTCGAAGGTTTGTGCGTTTAATGTTGTCCCAGAGGTCTCTGAGACTGTCCTCAGTTCTTTTCATTCTTTTTTCTTTATTCTGCTCCGCAGTAGTTATTTCCACTTTTATCTTCCAGGTCACTTATCTGTTCTTCTGCCTCAGTTATTCTGCTATTGATGCTTTCTAGAGAATTTTTAATTTCATTTATTGTATTGTTCATCACTGTTTGTTCTTTAGTTCTTCTAGGTCCTTGTTTAAACTTTTCTTGTATTCTCTCCATTTTATTTCCAAGATTGTGGATCATCTTTACTATCATTATTCTGAATTCTTTTTCAGGTAGACTGCCTGTTTCCTCTTCATTTATTTGGTCTGGTGGGTTTTTACCTTGCTCCTTCATCGGCTGGGTGTCTTCTCATTTTGCCTAACTTACTCTGTTTGGGGTCTCCTTTTCGCAGGCTGCAGGTTCATAGTTCCCATTGTTTTTGGTGTCTGCCCCCAGTGGCTAAGGTTGGTTCAGTGGGTTGTGTAGGTTTCCTGGTGGAGGGGACTAGTGCCCGTGTTTTGGTGGATGAGGCTGGATCTTGTCTTACTGGTGGGCAGGACAGCAGCTGGTGGTGTGTTTTGGTTACCTGTGACCTTATGATTTTAGGCAGCCTCTCTGCTAGTGGGTGGGGTTGTGTTCCTGTCTTGCTAGGTGTTTGGCATAGGGTGTCCATCACCGTAGCTTTCTGGTCATCAAGTGGAGCTGTGTCTTAGCGTTGAGATGGAGATCTCTGGAAGAGCTTCGCTGTTTGATATTACGTGGAGCTGGGAGGTCTCTGGTGAACCAATGTTCTGAACTTGGCTCTCCCACCTCAGAGCCACGGGCCTGACACCCAGACAGAGCACCAAGACTGTTTAGGGAAGTCTGAGGTCTTCTTCCAGCATTCAGTAGGTGTTCTGTAGGAGTTGTTCCACATGTAGATGTCTAAAAATTATTTCTAAAAAATATGGTCTTCCATATATTTCAAGTCCTACCAGTTCTCCTTATACATCAACTTCATGATCTATTTTAAAATTTATCAGTTCATCCTTTCATTTACATTCACTTATTTGTTTATTAAAATCTTATAAAGTATCTATTACTATTTGTGACCCAGGCATAAAATTTTTGAACAAGATAGTGTATTAATTTGTTAGAGCTAATACCACAAACTGAGTATCTTAAACAACAGAAATTGATTGTCTCACAGTGCTGGATGCTAGAAATCTGAAATGAAAGTGTTGGCAGGGTTGGTTTCTTTTGAAAGCTGTGAGGAAAGATTCTGTTCCAGCCATTTCTCTTTGGCTTGCAGATCCCTGTCTTTATGTGCACATGACATTGTCCCTGTGTATATGTCTCTCTCCAATTTTTCCCCCATCATATAAGGAAACCAGTCATATTGAATTAGAAGGCCCACCCTAATGATCTCATTTTAACTGAATTACCTCCGTAAAGATTCTGTCTGTAAGGAAGGTCATGTTACGAGTTACTGGGCATTAGGATGTCAACAAAAAAATTTTTGGAGGGCAGAATTCACCCCTAACAGAACTAAGAACTTACACTCTACTGAGATATCCAAAAATATATGTTCATAAACACTCAAACGTTACCCAGCATGGACTGTGTTCAAAGGAGTTATGCCTTATATGGGCAGAAAGAAGAGACTGGATATTTAACAACTTATTGTTTTCTATCATTAAAAAAAGGCTGGATTGCTTTTTATGGCATAGATAAATGAAATCTGTTCTGTTCTCTGGCGTGCCTGCACAGATTCTCCAGGCACTGGCTGCCTAATCACACTTATGGGTCCTGAGATGTTGATTCCTATTATTTTGCAATGAAGGCTCAAAATAGAAAGAATCTAGAACCCTTTTTTTTAACCTCAAAAATACATGGAACATTTTATTTGAAACACCAGAATTACCAGTGCTTTCTAATGATTATTTGTTCATTTGGACTCTAATCTTATTTTAGAAGGATAAAATGTCTATTTTATTTTAAGTGCTAAAATAAAGCAAACAACCAACAATCTATCTGCAGGAGAACACAGAGATAATTACAGAAGAATGTAACCAAAGTGGACCGTGACAACTATCTTATCAAGGAATTTAAGCTCTCAATAAGATATAAAAAAGTCGTATCTTTGGTAGAACAAATTAATCTGTATGAGAATTTTTTTTTAAAAAGTAATTGTGTAGACTACTTTTTCTTCTTAGAGAAATGCACCAGATACTTGATATTTTAATATGAACAATGTTCATTTTTCTGTATTCTGAAGGAGGTTCACAGTAATGCAAATGTATAATGCAGTTTAACTTACAATACAAATTTATGCTTTTCAACTCTAGAAATATATTTTTAAAAATCAGCAGCATAAACCAGAACATGACCCTGCAGAATTTAGAAGGGATTTTGTTGTTGTTTTTCTTTCCTTTGTTTCTCTTGTTTGTTTAATCACACTCGTAAATATGCAGTGCTCTTTTCAAGGGGCATATAACAGGAATATATTCCCACCACTCTGCTACTTCAAGATGTTCATTATGAATAAATATAATAGAAAGATGTTCCTCCCATCACTCCACCAATGTCACGGTGGCTTAAGATATGCTGAAATCCCAAAAGTTACTACGCACTCAACATCCTCTTTTGTAGACTCCTTCTTTCAGTTTCTTTTCCTGACAGTTTTCAAGAGATAGATCATATTTTGGACACACTAAAATTTAGCTCCAGGCATCTAAGTGCCTCTTCCTAACCTCCTTTTCCCCTAACTGGTATTCATTTTTTATCTCCAAAGTAAAGGACATTCCTTCTTTCCCACCTAACATTCTGAATAAATAGTCTTTGAGGCCTGTTATGAAAGTCTTTCTTTAAAAAAAAAAAGCATATATATATATATATATATATATATATATATATATATATATATATATATATATATATGTATGTATTTCAACCTGTCACACTCATACCCAACTTAAAAGTTGTATTCCTCTTTCTTTAATTAGGGGAATGTCTGTCATTTAAAAGCATGATATCAGTACTTAACATAGATAATCCAAGAGCTGAAATACACAACCTCAAAAGCCCAGCAATTCCACTAATAAATAATCACTCAATAAAAATTCATGAACATCATTACCAAAACACATATACTAGGTACATGCATATATTCAGTCAGTAAGTAAGTACAATTTAAACTGCATATTTAGGATTATTGAATCTTTCCATGTGCAACTCTCAAGGTGAGGTTAAGGAAACCTTATAGGGAAACAGGAAAGTCTGCCTTTTAAAGAAAATCTATGTATTGATCTATTGATTCATCATCTATCTATAATGTGCATATGTATGTATTAGGGATGGGGAGTACAGTAGTTCCCATCCCATTTCATTTCTACTCTACATTGCCATATTTTTAAAAACTAATATTTGCCATGGATTCTGCACTTTCTGCATTTTCCATTCTTAGAAGCAGCCAAACCAGGATTTTCTGCCCTGCATAGTGTTTTAGGCTAAAGTAGGTCAGTATCACAACTGAGAAAAATTAGGTAGGATTAGAAGTTCTGGTTCACATTGAAAAGATGATCTCGAAAACTCTGAAACATTTATCACTAAAGCCCCCTCTAGGACTACATAGAAGAGAGACTTTTGGATGTTAGAGGGATGTAAATAATATTTTATATTCATTTTCATGGATTCAGGACATAATAATATACATGCCTAATTTTACACACACACACACACACACACACACACACACATTGTGTAGTCTGTATATACAGTGGAGAAACAAAGATCGATATGGTATATAGTATGTGCTCTTGCACAGCTCTTAATTCTAACAGGAGAGACAGATAGGTAAAGAGATAATTATCGTATCACAGAGAATCTTAATCTGAAGTTTACTGACCCTTAAGTGGAGAAGGAGACTGTAGCTGACATCTGTGTTTATATCAAAAGAGCATATTAGCTTTCTAAAGGGTCATGCTATACTGCAAACACATCATCTATTTAGGGCATAAATATTTTGCCTTGTCTTCTTACCCTCTTAGCTGTAATACACACACACACACACACACACACGCACACCAGTGAAATGGATTTTGGAAAAAAAAAAAAAAATCACAGTAGTCCCAAATAGTAACTCAGATTATTGGAACGTTTCATCTGTAACTGGCCTACTTCTAAAATGCTTGCCCAGGATACTATTCAGCCATCTCAGCTATCTAAATCCTGTTTATATTTCACTAATTTGGTGAACTTCAACAAAGCCTATTTACTGGCAATCTTCTTATCTGTGCCTTTGGTGAATATTGCTAATGATCAAGAAACTCTTAGTTAGCTCTAATATATGTACGAGATCTTTTTAACTCAATACTCTAGCCAGGCTCAACCAATTGATCTGTGTTGGCTCATAATATGCTACCTGTTGGCCATGGTTTCTCAGTTCTAGGTTTAGAAAAAGCAAATTGCACATTTAGGAATTGAGTATGGACTTGAGAATAAATTATAAATGGATTGTCAAGTAAGCATATTCTTTCCACAGTAGAAATTTTTTAAAAAATATGTATTTCTTTAGCCCAGGATGTTTGGGGACATTTTTATCTTAGAGGAATGTATTTTGTAAGCACTACCTGCTCTTTACCATTTCCCAAACCTCTGCTATGTGTCAGGCACTGTGTCAGCTCCTGGAGAAATGAAGACGAATGAGGACATGCCCATGACCTTGCAATCTCACAATTCAGATAAACCCAATAATTGTGAGATAGTGATAAGAGTACTTGGGTATTGGTAGATATGAGGCACTATGGGGTGCCTAACTCTGTCAAGGAATGAAGATTTTATTGGAATCATTAAAGGATACTTTACAGAAGTGACCCCTAAACTCTCTTGAGAGACATTTGGAAGTTAGATAAGAGTGAAAAATGAGAAGGGAGTCCAGGTTAGGCCTGGAGGCAAAAGGGAAATAAGGCTAGTCATGCATTCAGAAAGACCTGAATGCAGAATACTTGTTTGAGCCCACAGATTTACATTCAGCAAAAAAAAAAACTTGAGAAAAGTCACTTAAAGCTCTGAGTCCATGTCAAAATTGTATTCCAACTTCCTTCACCTGGACAAGTTGTCTTGTCTCCAGTTGCTGAAAAATTACATTCTGCAGCTTTCTTTCTCCAGTATTGACAAATGGTTAAATGGAAAGGGAAGTCAAAAAAGAAAATCGATGTGATTTTACACAGTCCTCATTACTAGGTCAACCATGCCTTCTGTGTGCATACTCAAGCTTGTTTCCTTGCTCTGAGTCAGGCTTTCAGAAGGTTGCTTGCTGGCTGAACTCTCAGCTCAGGGAGACAAAAAAAACTAGTTTTCAAAATCTATCTCCAATAAACAAGTAACAGAAAACCTCGCACACCAATCTATGATTCTATTTTTAATTATCATCATTAAAGCAAAACCAAGGAAGAACCACGAATTGGCTGGTCATTTCCACTTAAAGAACCATAAAGATTTGCAGCAGGAAGGGTCTTTAAGGCTAATCCATGTCAAACATCCTTTCTCCCTTTATTTTATAAAAATGGAAATTGGTGCATAGAAAAGTCAAGTGACTTGCCCAAGGTGACAAATTAAGCTAACGGCTGAACCTGAGCTCGGTCCCAATAGAATGTGTTCATAAGCCCAGGCATTCGAACCTGCAGAGCCAGGGAGAATAGCTTATTTTGAATTACAATTTGTTATTACTTTAAAAACAAAGTTTTTATTAAAAAAAAAAAACTTTTATGTGACAGTACCACATAGCTGTTTATCTGTGGCTTTCTCTGTGTCTGTGTGTTTGTTGGGTGGGGATATAATACTCTTCATTCTTTAGCATCTCCAACCCAGTGGTTCTCAAAACTGGCTGCACATTAAAGTCACTTAAAGGGCTTTAAAAAAAAATCAATGTCCAGTCTCCCCTCCCTAGAGATTCTAAATTTAATTGGCCTGGCATGGTATCCTAACATCTGTATATTTGAAGTTCCCTAGGTGGTTCTAATGCAAAGTCAGTATAGAAAACGATTGCTTTGACCTAGCATCATAATCAGGATTCCGTTGTCCACAAAGCTCCCCATATTCATATGCCGCCTTACTGCTAATTATATATATTCCTCCTATTGGCTAATATTTAAGTAAATTTCTTTTTTTTAGTTTTAGTTTTTTAAAATTTTATTTACTTGCTTGTTTGTCACTATCTCACAATTATTGGGTTTATCTGAATTGTGAGATTGCAAGGTCTTCAAGGTCATGGGCATGTCCTCATTCATCTTCATTTCTCCAGGAGCTGACACAGTGCCTGACACATAGCAGAGGTTTGGGAAATGGTAAAGAGCAGGTAGTGCTTACAAAATACATTCCTCTAAGATAAAAATGTCCCCAAACATCCTGGGCTAAATATATATATATATTTTTTTTAATTTCTACTGTGGAAAGAATATGCTTACTTGACGATCCATTTGGGTCTTTGTTGCTGTGTTGGCTTTAGTTGTGGCAAGTGGGGGCTACACTTCGTTGCGGTGCACGGCTTCTCATTGCGGTGGCTTCTCTTGCTGCAGAGCACGGGCTCTAGGCGCACAGGCTTCAATAGTTGTGGCATGTGGGCTCAGTAGTTGTGGCTCACGGGCTTAGTTGCTCTGTGGCATGTGGGATCTTCCTGGACCAGGGCTCGAACCCTTGTCCCCTGCATTGGCAGGCAGCTTCTTAACCATTGTGCCACCAGGGAAGTCCTAAATTTCTTTTTAAAATAAATTTTATGTCACTCTGACAAATGATAAACAAATTATACCTATTTAAAAATGAAATAAACATGATATAACCAAATATTATTATTAAATATTAAATAGATACCATTGCTTATCTGAGATTTTGAGCCTAAAGCCTGTTATTTCTTTGCTAAACTTACAGATAGCATATATAAGGAAAAGGATGAAGATAGTTACGTGACCCCAAGACATTCTTCCTGATATAAGTGGATGGATTGACAGAGAAATATAAAGGGCATATTTTTCAAAAAATGCCTGGTCTCTTACAATATCATCTCACTTAATACCAGTGGTAAATGTCCCATGCTTTGATAATCTGTGATTTAACATACAGGAGGACACATGGAATTTTGTCTTCGTTTCTCACATCTGCAAGTGTACAAAGGCACTCACGTTTTGTCTCAGTTTTTCCTGCTGCTCTCAGTGGGCTATGAGCCACAGTGCACTGTCTAAAGTTGGTGACTTCTAACCACATTTAACTCCCTGGGTAGCTTGATGCCTTTTTCATTAGGAACCCAGAACAAAATGGGGTATGGCATGTCCACTCCTCTTATTTCCCTATTCCCTCCAAAATTCCAAAAGCAGCCCACTAGAGTAGTCAGGTATATGCAAATTGCTTTACAGTTGGGTTTGAGAAGTTCCAGGGAATATTCAAATGTAGGAAATGGGAAGTCAGGTTTCTAGCTAAGTTGGCTATTTTCTGCAGTCTCAAGACATTTAATAAAATAGTTCCCCAATAAGTAGGGGCCCTAGAGGTATGTCCCTACTAGAAAAGGAACACCAATGAATCAGTCATCAAATCCTGAAGAGGAAAATGTTGCTTAAGTAATGTAGAGATGTTATGGGAAGGGCAGTGGCAGACACTACACAGAGGCATGTGTCACATATATACACATCACAGTTAGACTCCCGCAACATTTTAGAGAATGAATAAATAATAAAAGTTTAATATTTGGAGAGCCCTGATCAGCCTTCTCAAGGTATATGGCCAGACTTGCCTCCTTGTGGCTGCAGCTAATCAGTTTACGAGGTTAACCATTTCCACAATCTGTGTTTTTCTCCTTTTGTCTACTTTTTTCTCTCTCTCACTCCCCCTTCTCTGTTTTTGCTTTTGTTATTTGTCCAGACTCCAAAACCATCTACCTCATATACAAATAAACTATTAACATTTGAAATATCTTGTTTCCTTTGTAAAGACATATGTGTAGCCTTACCCCAGTAGCTTCCACTTTCCCCCTGGTTTATGAAAGGTTCAGCCTCCCTAAACCCTACCCCCTTTACTCCCTTGGGAGCTTATCTGCATCATGAATGGCGCTCAGACAGTCTGCAGGCTTTGGCTAGATGTGCAGGTCTGAAGTCTCAGATCCCAGGAAGCAAGGTGGACAAGGGACAGTCAGGGCTGCATCTCACTCACAACGGTATCTATGTCACCACATAGCTGTATCTCCTTTACAAACTTACCACCAGGTTGAACTGCAGGCTTGCCAGTTCCTCTAACTACTGAGCTTAAGTAAATACTTCACAAGGACACACACTGAACTCATTTCAAGGAAGGGAACAGTCTCACAGTTATCAAGGTACTTGAATCTTCCTTGGATCAGTGGTTCTCAACCTTAGTTACAAGTTATAATCATCTGAGAACAACATTACTAATGACTTAGCTCTACTAGAGATACCTTATATTTGCACACTTAGGACAGAGCTTAGCTTAATTTTTTTAAAACGTATTTATTGGAGTACAATTGCTTTACAATGGTAAAGTGTTAATTTCTGCTTTATAACAAAGTGAATCAGCTATACGTATACATATATCCCCATATCCCCTCCCTCTACATCTCCCTCCCACCCTCCCTATCCCACCCTTCTAGGTGGTCGCAAAGCACCAAGCTGATCTCCCTGTGCTATGCAGCTGCTTCCCACTAGCTATTTTACATTTGGTAGTGTATATATGTCCATGCCACTCTCTCACTTCATCCCAGCTTACCCTTCCCCCTCCCCGTGTCCTCAAGTCCATTCTCTCTGTCTGCGTCTTTATTCCTGTCCTGCCCCTAGGCTCTTCAAAACCATTTTTCTTTTTTAAGATTCCACATATATGTGTTAGCATACGGTATTTGTTTTACTCTTTCTGACTTACTTCACTCTGTATGACAGACTCTAGTTCCATCCACCTCACTACAAATAACTCAATTTCGTTTCTTTTTATGGCTAATACTCCATTGTATATATGTGCCTCATCTTCTTTATCCATTCATCTGTCGATGGACACTTAGGTTGCTTCCATGTCCTGGCTATTGTAAATAGAGCTGCAGTTAACATCGTGGTACATGTCTCTTTTTGAATTATGGTTTTCTCAGGGTATATGCCCAGTAGTGGGATTGCTAGGTCATATGGTAGTTCTTTTTTAGTTTTTTAAGGAACCTCCATACTGTTCTCCATAGTGGCTGTATCAATTTACATTCCCATGATTTAAATGCATAACCGGTTTTCTACCCACTGTGCTTTGGAATTATGGCACGTCCGTTATTATTCATTAAGAATCTTTTTATTTATTTACTGTATTTATTTGGTATCCTTAATTTTTCATTTTGGTTGCGGGCAATGTATGGAGCTATACTGGCTTTTAATGTTCTCCTGGATTCCCAAGGAAGAGCTCAAGGAATTATATAATATGTGTGTATATACATACACACATACACATAGACATGTGCACGCATATGCATACCTTCTAAAATCTAACAGTGTCCTCTGCTGCTTTTAAAGGTCAATGATCTTATGTGATCTGTTTCTTCAAACTCAACTCATATTCTTTCTTCCATCCTTCTTGGCTCCAAACACCTAATACCATTTCATTTTGTGGAAAAAACAAAGCTCCGTGTAGTTTTAAAGACTTTGTTCATGCTGCTCCATAGGCCTGAACAGTCACGCCATTTTATCCTCCCATCCTTTGAATGGTCAGAGTCATTCTTCAAGTCTCAATTTAAATATTACTTTCTCAAAGGTCCACCTATCTCCCCATATTTCTCTACCACAAAAGTACAACATAAAGTTGATATGAATAACAACAATCTCTTTACAGTATCGCATCTCAGTGTCACAAGCATCTAGCACAGAAAAGTTTTATCCATTTTTAAGAAGAAAGAGAGAGAGAAAGGGAGGGAGGGAGAGGGGAAGGAAGGAAGGAAGGAAAGGAAGGAGGGAGGGAGGGAGGAAAGAAGGAAGGCAAGCGAGCACATTAGTGGAATAAGGCACCTTTCCCCAAAACAGGAAATCTAAAATGTCTTCTAAAAACACAAAAGCAACAAAATAACACTTTATTCTTACAAAGTCATCTAGCTTGAGAACAGAATGTTTTTGAGAGGCAACAGCATATCTGTATAAAGCTCTACACTTCAGTAATGCAGACAATTTTTTACTTATATCCATTATGAACTTAAAATAGTTTTGAATTATTTCTCATTGATTTGATCCTTAATTTATGGTGGTCACTGTACAGTAACGATCACTTCTCTTTTCATTCATATATCCATTCTATAAAAAATACTTTACACTTTGTTATGTGCTACTTATATTTAACAGATATTTTGATAACTTCAGCTAATAGCAGTACAATCTGTTAGCAAATTTGGAGAGTTAAGGACAGAGCGCAGAAGTATTCGGATTCCCTTTAGGCAAAATGAAGGTGGTTGTCTGTTGGATTGAAACATAGGCAAAGGCAAGCTATTTATTGAAAATCTGACATATCTTATGACTCAAATAAAGAAGAGAATTTCGATATTGGCCAAATAGTCATCACAGCTGACCTGTTACTGTAAATGAATGGAAAATATTTATTGGTTTACAGCAAAGTAATGTCTACATTGTATAAAAGTTTCAACTAAAATTAAAGCATTCTCATTAGTAAAGTGAAAAACAAAACACAAACAAGGATACCACTCTCAAATATTTTTATGTGGGAAGAGAAGGTGAGGGGGCTTGCCCTGTAAGGACATGGCTCCCCTAAGGGGTGCACAGCTATTAAACATAGTGCTGCAATTACGAGAAAATATTTTCACTTCAAGAAAAAGATGAGTAGGTTTGTGACATACAGAAAACCAGCTCTATTTTTTATTTCTTATAAAGAAATTGTACCACTAATGCTCTTTCCCCTTGCCACCTGCCTCTGAAATCCCCTTATCCTCTTCTGATAGACACAAATTGAATTACCAAACAAGCTTTTTTTTTTTTTTTTTTTAAACCTAGGGGCAACCAATTACCTCTTTCATCAAACACTGTCTTGCCACTGCCATCTTGTGGGCAGGATGCTACCATGCAATTCACTCTTCTGGCCAAATCAGGTACACAAAGTTGGTATCTTCCCAGGAGTAAGTGTTAGAAACTACAAACCAACAGACACTCAAAAGGAACTACGGAGGGGAGGACTCCTGCTGTGCTTCTACTGAATGACATCAACTGAATGATAATGCATATAAAGTTTAGTGTCCCCTGCATTGACAGGCGGATTCTTAACCACTGCACCACCAGGGAAGTCCCTATGTATGTATTTTCAAACAACTGCTGTCACTCAGTAGAAGGTCAGCAGAAAAGGCCTCCGTGGCTTCTTTTGAGTGCATATATATGTATATATGTAAGTATACATATATATATTTATAGAATGTATGTTATATATGCTCATATGTATGTATATATGATTTTTTAGTAAGTAAACAAGTATTTATTGCAGATTACAAAATAAAACATGCGGCAGGGTCCCCATGTATATTAAATTTACTGTCAACACTGTGATAATATGAAGCGATATCATATATTATTTATAAAATTCTGGGAGGCTATACACCCAAACATTCCTTGTAGTTTGATAAGATCACTGGTGACTGATATATTTCATACTTATAACTGCCTCACCACCTCTCATCTCATCACCTGTCACTGAACAGGGAAGCAGTTCCATTGATACTGGTCACTTGCAGCCCAAGACTAGTTTTGAACTGTGACTGCAGTGTGCAAAGGTGATAATGAAGTCAGAGATGGACTGGAAAAAGAGAAGAGATAGGCTATGAAATGACTGAAGGAACTTGACTTTGTCCACAATGTGAAAAGGAAGAAATTTCCAGGTCATAGTGTGGTGGAAAAAGGGCTGCGTTGGGTGGCCAAATAACTTGTTTATAATTAAAACTCTGCCTAAGTATGGGTTAATATTGGGAAAACACTTTACTCTTCTGGGAGAGTGTCACCATCTGTAACATGAAGAGATCAGAACAGTTAACTCAGACTTTTCTGAGCTTTTACATTGTTCAATGGTAAAATCAGTGCTGGGATGGTTGATGGTTGAGATGGGAGTATAGTTGGCCCAAGTGATTCTGTACTTCGTCTTGGCTGGGTTTCCAGTCATGAGGATATTCTGCACTTACAGGAGGTAACTACTGAAATTAAATGAAGGGCTACTGTGTGCAGAAAGGGGCCTTTGAGAAAGGGGCTGTGGATAGAGCAAATTGTAAGGAGTGCGGTACATGTAGGTTCTGGGGTAACTAAGAACTAGAAGACGGATACTAGGCAAACTTGGGAAGCAGCTCCTTTTGTCTTCCATGGCCCCATCTCTTCATTTAGATGTGCAACTCCTATTTCTTATCAAAACCTGATCTCAAAAAGGTATATTTAGCAAATAACATTAACGTAGAAGTCACTAATGCTATCTTAAAGGGAGGCTTCTTAAGTCAAATGAAAGCTAAAACTTTCAAGCTGCAGGGGAAAAATCCCATCTGGCCGATTCTAAAAGAAATGAGAAAAATATTTTTTGAGGTAGGAAAATTCTACTCCACCTGCTCAGACCAGTAGTTACGAGAGAAAATGTCTATATATCCTCTGTTTGTTTTAGATGCAAGCCTCTTCTATATTTCTACCCAGGGATTTAGAAAATAGGACACAATACATCTATGCTGTCACATGCAATTAGTACCCTGGTGAATTGCTAATGAGTCAACTCCAGCTCCAAAGAGGCATTTTAAATAAACCCAAGAATATATCACATCTTCATAAACTGCTCTTATAAGTTAATAAGTACGTACACATGCATACAAAAATGGAAATAAATTCTGGAAACAAGTCTTGAACAGCACCGTATGCAAACTGGGTTAGGTGCCAAGAATGAGGCAAGCGGGAAGTCCCACGGTCCTAGAGGTCATGCAGCTCATTAGTGTAGGATAAGATATAGGAGACCTCACTATTACATGGAAGTAAGGAGAACACAAGTTCTGTTTTAGAGGGTCGGGTTAAGATTGGGGGATAAGGGCTTCCCTGGTGGCGCAGTGGTTGAGAGTCTGCCTGCCTATACAGGGGACACGGGTTCGTGCCCTGGTCAGGGAAGATCCCACATGCCGTGGAGCGGCTGGGCGTGTGAGCCATGGCTGCTGAGACTGCTTGTCCAGAGCCTGTGCTCCGCAACAGGAGAGGCCACAACAGTGAGAGGCCCGTGTACCGCAAAAAAAAAAAAAAAAAAAAAGATTGGGGGATAAGGGCTTCCCTGGTGGCGCAGTGGTTGAGAGTCCGCCTGCCGATGCAGGGATGGCGGGTTCGTGCCCGGTCTGGGAAGATCCCACACGGAGCGGCTGGTCCCGTGAGCCATGGCCGCTGGGACTGCGCGTCCGGAGTCTGTGCTCCGCAACGGGAAAGGCCACAATAGTGAGAGCCCTGCGTACCAAAAAAAAAAAAAAAAAAAAAAAAAGATTGGGGGATAGGACGGGGAGGATCAGAAGCAGGTGTGATCAGTGATCGGTTCTCACAGATGGGTCAAGTTGGGTTTTGAAGCAACACCAGGATTTTCAAAGGCAAAAGGGGAAAGGATATTTCAGATAAAGGAAATAGTTGGAACAAAAGCAGACAAATGTAAAAGAAATTTGAGGAAAAAGAGAACCCCTTCTTGAGAACACATAATCCTAGAGCTTACTTCCTAGGAGGTGGCGCTGGAGAGAAAGTTTTGGCCTTAAAGTAATTTTGAAGGAAATTTTATAACTTAAAGAGTTGTCCATAGACTTTTGTAATCAATTATAAATGGAGGTCCCAACCTGAACCAGTTACAATATAAGGAAAGGGGAAATCACACAAGATAAACTACATCTTAAAGTTTTAATACTGAGAATCCCTTTGGATCAGACCTCATTTCAGAGCTGCATCAAATGAAATGGACAAGGGGAACTTTAGAACTGTGCTGTCCAATGGATAAATGTGAGACATAATAATGAGTCATATGTAATTTTCATTTCCACAGTAGCCACATGAAAAAGAGAAACAGAAAGGAAAAGATGAAATTAAACAGCAAATTTAATCAATGAAATATATCTAAAATATAATTTTCCTATATTAAATAACTATACAATTATTAAATAGTTTACATTCTTTTTTAAACTAAGTTATCGGGATCCACTGTGTATTTTACACTAACTGCACATCTTGATTTGAACTGGCCATATTCCAAACACTCAGTAGCCATAAGCGGCTACTGCTTACTCTATTGGACAATATTTGCTCCTGCTAGTAGAAAAAAAGTGATCAAAAATCAGTTAATTATGATGTTGGCTACATTCATAGTTTCCCTTTATAAGTTTAGATTAAGTTTCTCTCTTCTGTTCTCTTGAGTCTGAAAGTTTTGCCATAAATGAGTGTTGAATTTTTTCAAATGCTTTTTCTACATCTGGTGACTGGAAAGTTCTTCATTCTCTTTTCCCCCTCAAACGTTTGATAAAATTCATCAGTGAGCTATCAAAAATATGAGTAATAACTGTACCCTCCTTTTTTAAGAAAATGTTTGGGTAAGATTAGTATTCTTTGTTCTATAAATATTTGACTTTGATTGCATATGACTCTAATCTGGGGCTAGAGTTTTCTTTGTGAGGTTTATAATTAGAAATTCAGGTTCCTTGGTACTAATATTCCTTTCATCTTACATTAGTCTTATTAAATAGTGTTTTTAAAGACTGTAGCCATTTTTAGTCGCTGGCTGGGATAGCCATGGCTTGCTCATTTTAACAGGCACCAGATGCTTCCCCTTTACTTCTTATAGTCAATTCCCTTCTTTTGAGATCACCTATCCATCAATAACTTCAGACTCAATCACCTTGGACTAAGCCCATCAAAGGCTCTCTTGGCAATGTCATTGAAACCATTTGCAGCCTAATTAATCTATCTTTGTGGTGCCTCAAAACAGCATACACACTGCCTTAATTGCTACAACCTCACACCCACTGGGGACCACAAACAGAGAATAAGCAGACTGGTTGCACCCTGCAACTCCTGTATTTGCATCATTTACTGCAAGATTAATGAGAGAAGCTGAGAAAGCCAGAAGTGTGGAATAAAACCATAGGTTTAGGTTTTAGAAAACCTCCCATGGCACTTAAATAGAGCAACTACTTTACTCTTAATAGCATAGTCTTTTGGATAATATTAGGGCTTTTATCTTTACATTACACACTTTAGACACATTACTTATTCTCAATGAACTTTACAAAGCTTGAAACCTGAAAATAATATTGATTAAAAAGAAACCTCAAAATGGAAACTAATGTTTCCTTAAATGTTTAAAAGGCAATTTTATATGGAGTAATCAGATTCAAAGTGTATATATGTGTGTGTTTGTGTATATACATGTTGAGGACATAATTTATTATGTTTTATATGTCAGATGTACTAATTCTGAAAGAAAGAATATTTAGATCTTAAACATTTCTTAATATAACTATAGTAACAAATGACATGACAAAGAAGAAAATTATTAACTACTCAATAAAATCAACCACAAAACACAAATCAACAACAACAAAACCCCCACAAAAACAGCAAAATCCTTGCGTGCTTGATGTTGAATCCAGGCTCCCTGAATGTGAAGCACTGTCATATCAGCTTCTTAATCTTGTTAAGTAAAAGCTGCAATGTGTTTTATTTCTTCTACGTATCCAAAAATTATATTCATAATATAATTTTATATTATGTTTATAATTTTATTTTATGCTTATATTGCATAAGGGTGTACCAATTTATTACTCAAAATAAAATAATCCCTTATTATAGCATGATTCAATTTTACTTGTGAAAATTCCATTGCCTTTTTTTTTTTTTTTTTTTTTGCGGTACGCGGGCCTCTCACTGCAGTGGCCTCTCCCGTTGCGGAGCACAGGCTCTGGACGCACAGGCTCAGTGGCCATGGCTCACGGGCCCAGCCGCTCCACGGCATGTGGGATCCTCCCGGACCGGGGCACGAACCTGTGTCCCCTACATCGGCAGGTGGACCCCCAACCACTGCGCCACCAGGGAAGCCCTCCATTGACTTTTTAAATAACATATATGTGGAGTAAAGTCAAACCCACATGCAGATTGTGGTTTCCTGATGGAGTCTGATGAACACAATATCTGATGTTTGGAGTCACGGGTTGAATTTACCTTCGATTCCTGATCTTGGGGAGTAGATTAGAGGAGAGGAATCTTGGCCTAACTCAATGTCAATATTATCATAAGGATTATATAGAGAATGGATGCCAATGTTATGTGAAACCATTGGGTCATTCAAAGGTGGCCATTTATTTTTAAACCTAATTGACACTTCCAACGTACAAAGAAATAGATTAGCTACCATCTATTTCAAAAGCACAAGATAACATGGGTCAAATGATCCTAATCTGAAAATAAGCTAGGATGGTTCCAGGGTAACTTCCAAGATGTTTATCATTTTTTTCATTATGTAACCATGATGATATGATATATATATATATATATATATATATATATAAAATCTCTCCCAAAGATAAATACAAAGTAATTAAGTGAATTTTCAGTTTTTAAATTTTGTGATCAAGACAGCTAATAATCAGATGCAATACAGCATGGAAACCTGTTTGTGGAGGTTCCAAGATCTGTGGAGAACAAAGCAAAGCAGATTAGAAGCCCATATCAAGAAAATACCCAGCCAGTATAAAAGCATTTATACTATTTGAAGTGTGTGTGCATACATACACATAAAATTACTGGTAAACCAAGTAAGTATGGTGTTAGACTTCATGGAGCTTATGTACTAGGGAGAGAGAACAGAAGAACAAATAAATGATTATGATTTTAGGTGCTTTAAAAATATTAAGCCAGGATGGGTAAAGTCCTCTAAATTTTAGTGATCTAAAAAGAGAGGTACCATGCAAAAGGTCGAGCATGCTTCAGTGGATGGGGCTATGCTAATGATGTACTTTGAAAAATTCATGATGTATATTAGAATAGGCAGGGAATTTGATGCGATAAGGATGAAGGGCCTGGAGGAAGGATTAAGACAAGGCAAGCAGCTTAATGTAATGATGTAAAAGGTCTTATGTGATATTCTATAAGGTTAGTATTCCTACTGTGATCACAGGAAACCATTAAATGACCTCAAGCAGTGGAGTGTCATACCAATTTCATGTTTGGTAGTATCATTTTTGCCTACCCTATGGGGAAGGGATTTGGGGTAATTAGATGGGAGATACAAGACTGTTTGGTGCCTATTTCAAGCAGTTTGGATAAGAAATGATGTTTCTAAAACTGATATCATACAGTAGGATAGAGGGTAGTAAAGATACGTGAATTAGAATGACTCAGATAACCTAAGCAATTGGATATAGATTAAGACATGAATTTTTAAAGATTACAAACACTTCTACCCTTCTGCTGAAAGAGATTTACTGGATGTTCCGTGCGACTACAGGTGCATACTAGATTTGGTGACACACCAACATAAAATCATCTGCTAAACAAACACATTCTCTTTGAATTACATGAAAAATTCTACAATGGCCTTGTGTAGAGCTGTATTCTTATACTGGTTAGGAAGGCAATTTCCTCTCTTAGGACTACAAAATTCGAGGCATTTTTCATTTAAATTACTGACCTTTGCCATAAAATGTTTCAGGAAATAATCGGCCCTCTAAAAAGAGAGAGGTTTTTCTTTCTTTTTTTATTGCAGCATCTTCTAAGCACTGGCACAAAAATTATATGTCCCGTATAATGTGGGTGTTCAGACAGTGCAGTCAAGTTAGATTAAGTGTGATAAAAATTGTCACTAAAACTCTCAGCTTATACCATCTAATATTGGGTGAATACATTTTATTTCCTAACATTATGAAACAGCCAGGAGTATAATAAATTACTTACTCAAGCCCTTTGAGGATTTCTGCATAATTTACCAAAACAAATTGATTTTAGTGGAAAAGCCGCTAATTTACATGGGTAGGAAGTGTTTTCCTTGGTGTGATGAATTTAATTTCAACTTCCCTGTTTGTATGAATTCACTCCAGTAATTCATCACTGTTAGATTAAACCACAACTATGTTTTACTTGAGTAAGTCCCTAACACTCAATATATATGAATGAAAATAAATTGCCTTTGTAGTATGGCTATATAATATATAAAATACATGATTGTTATCTTTTAAATAGAATAATTTTTAAAAAGATAAACAATGACGTATAATTTTTAAACATGAGCAAAGTAGTTTAGTACCCTTATTAAGTTGTATTTCAAGGTTTGTTCTTAAAGAACAAAGAGATACACATGTATAGGGTGCTGGATATGTATCGACTTATGTCTTGGATATTTTACATTTGTCATGATATTGTCCTTTCTAACATCTTTATGAAGCAGGATTTATTGGCCTCTTCTGGAAATAAAGGACTCTGAAGTCAGGAAAGGAAAAACTCTTAACCTCTCCTTGTGTTATAATGGGAGCTTCATTGAGTCATGCCATCTGTCTCCAGTTACATGGCCTTTCTTTTCTCACATAGTATACTGAACTTTCTGTCACTTAAGGTCCATGGACTACCATTACACACATGCATGCATATTTACAAATACACACATATGTAGATGTACGTGGGTGTATGTACATACACACACATAGCTTTTTTTTGTTTAAGAGCAAACTGTTACTTATTCACAGAACATTCTTGGGGAATTACCCACCTTGAACACATCCTTATGACATATCACTTAAGACTGATGCCTTAAATTTTTACTCTAGTATAATACTAGCTATCTATTGCTAAAAACAAACAAAAACCTAAAAGTTGGTAGCTTAAAACCACCAACATTTATTACCTCACACAGTGTATGAGGGTCAGAATCTAGGCGTGACTTAACCGAGCAGTGCTGGTCTAGTCTCTCACAAGGTTGCAGTTAACCTGCTTGCTGGCTTGGCTTGACTGTAGTCATCTCAGGGTTTAACCGAGGCTGAACAATTAACTGCCAAGCTCATCCACATGGTTGGCATGCCTCAGTTCCTTGCTGGCTTTTGGCCATCAAACTCTTGTCCCTTGCCAAGTGAGCCTCTCCACCTCTCCAAAGGAAGCCTAAGTGTCCTCACAACATGGCAACTTGCTTCGCCCAGAGTGAGGATCTGAGGGAGCTGGCTAGCAAGAGAACATCCTAGACAAAAACTGCAGTGTTGGGCTTCCCTGGTGGTGCAGTGGTTGAGAGTCCGCCTGCTGATGCAGGGGACACGGGTTCGTGCCCTGGTCCAGGAAGATCCCACATGCCGCGGAGCGGCTGGGCCCGTGAGCCATGGCCGCTGAGCCTGCGCGTCCCGAGCCTGTGCTCCGCAATGGGAGAGGCCACAACAGTGAGAGGCCCGCGTACCGCAAAAAAAAAAAAAAAAAAAACCTGCAGTGTTTTATAACCTAATCCGAAGTGACAATCACTGCTGCTGCGTTCTATTGGTCACACAGACCAACACAGGTGCAATGTGGGAGGAACTATACAGGTGTGAGCACCAGGGGGCAGACATTAGTGGGGGTTGTCTGGGCAGCTGGCTGCCACAGATATCAGGACGTACATTTCCACAGCAAAATAAAAATGTCACAGCTAATAGCAAACAGGCCATGTGAAGACAGTCTGTCTGTAAAACTGCCAAGGTCTTCAGTGGCTTAGAAATAACGTTGCTCACTCCACATGTAAGATCTGGACAATTAATGCCACTGAAAATGTGTGACAATAGGTAATGCTAACTGTGGGACAAGCTCTTTTGACCTGAAAAGATCTAAGTGTTCCAGAGGCTATGTTTGAAACACTTCATAAAATGTGCTCCATCTCTTTGATCCTTTTGATACCCCGAGAACATTTTACATAATTCTGGTGGTAAGAAGATTTAGCTATGGGATCAGTTCCACCAGCATATCAGTGAAAAATGCTTTAGATTTCAGCTAATGTAAAACTTGATTACAGTAGTTTAAACACCCAGAGGGACGGAGGTGGCTATTGGTCTGGGTTCAAATTTTGCTTCTCTCGCAATTTTCTTGAGCTTTTCCCCAATGCTTATATTTTCATAATGTCCATCCCATCTGTTCCAGCTGCAGGTGTCATTTCCAGTTTCACGGCTGGCATTAGAGAGGCAGTATAGTGCCAGCTACAACTTTTGATTTTATTAGGAAAGTAAAAGCTGTCCAAAAACAGCAGATTTCCAATTCTACCTTCTTTGCCAAGATTAAAAAAAAAAAAAACACAACAAGTAATAATGATAGCTTATACACATATAGCACTTACTATATGCCAGGCACTATTCTACGCATGTCTTACATAATAACTCATTCAAATATCTACCTCACTGTAACCTGATGAGGTAGATGCTCTGGTTATCTCTATTCCACAGAAGGAGGAGGAAGTCATCTTTTACCCAAAGTCACACAGCTAGTGAGTGGGTGAGATGGGATTTAAACTCATGAATTTGCTTCCAGAATACCCACTGTTAATCATAACCGTAGAGAAATATGTCACCCCTCTCTGGCTATAGAGAGGGTGGGGCTGTGTATAATAAGCTTTTTCCAGCCTTTTAAGTGGAGGTAGCAGGGAAAAAGGGTCAGAGAATGGGAGTTGGGTTTGCCAAACAATATCGTCTGCCACAGTATATTACCAGTCATGTGTCTGTTAACCCTGTTTAAGGTTAGATTTTTTTCATATATAGGATGGTAGAAAAATGCATCCTTTACTCATTTTAGGTCATACAATATTAGTCATTTGTTCGTCAACTAGGAGCTGCAAACTCTTTTTGCTGATTGTAATAATAGATACAAATCTTTCTAAGGTGCTATTCTGAAGAGAGAGTATAAATGAGAGATGATTATAATTCCTTGGCAAATTAAAATACATGTACTTATAATTGCATCAGCTTTTACATTTTAAGTTCAATAAGAATTGATTTTTAGGTCTCCTTTCAGTTTCTCACTGTATTTGCCTCTTGTATCTAGTGTCAAGCATTTGGTGTCCACTTCGAAGTAACTGGACTAGTGAACCTTAAGGGACTTTTTTCCCTCCCGAAGGCTTTTGTCGTATGTGCCAGTAGCAGTCCAACTACTTTCTCGCTGAGCTCTCATTATAAACATTAAAATGGACATCCCCCTGGTTTCCAAAACAAGCATAGTGTCACTCTTGCCCATTAAGGACACATTTCAAGGCATCTTCAGTATCTTCCAAATATTAATTGAATGGCTTCTGATGATATTATTTATTACTGGAGCAAGAGAGAAATTATGGGAAGCTGTATTAACAACAGGAACCAAGTTACTGGAACCTGCAGATATGTATGTGCTCACTGACCTATACTGTTCATGTTAATAGTTGTGCCCTGACACTGAACAGAAGGCCTTACTGTCACAGAGTTGACATTATCAGGGCTGAGAAGTGATTAAATACTCAGAGGGAGATACCCAGAACTCAAAAACAGTGATACATAACAGCCTCACCAGTTATTCTACTCATTCATATGTATGGTGGCATACAGACAAATTCAGAGTGGCCTGCAACTAAATAAAGAACATTTAGTGAGCTCCAATTTTATGCAGAATACTGCACTGCAAGAAGATATAAAACATATTTCCAACTCTAGCTGGACCTCTGAGAATTGAGGAGTTGACTAAATCTTTACTGGTCAATGGATTGAGAATGAGATTAAACAAATGCAACCTTCTTTGGGTACCTATTCAGTCAAAAATTTACTGAGTGCCTCCTTTCTCAGGGCTCGGGTGCTCAGGATGCAAGATAAGATGCAGCCTCCGTTCCAGGGCAGAGTGCAGAATCTAACAGGGGAGACAAACACAATTAAAACCGTCTGAAGTGTGTTATTTGAGAGAAATTCTTAAACCAGACTGAATGCTGGCAGGAAAGACATCATAGGTGCCATCATCCACCAGGGAACCCTCAGTTCCAAACAGAAAGGTGGTTCTCAGTAAATATTTGTTGAATGGAAACATTAATAAATGAATGAAAACAAGGAGTGAAGAGTGTACTACTGGGGCATAGGTTAGGAGCATTTATTTTAGTATTTGGGGCAGTCAGAGAAGGCACATAAGAGAAGAGTGATGGCTGCCATGCTTTGATAGACAGGATGAAGTTACCCAGATGGAGAAGTGCGGGGAAAGCAACCAAGGCAGAGAGAAGGCATACACCAGGGCACACAGTTGACAGAGTCTCTTCTGGGTTCAAGAAATTAGTTCCATTCCAGAAATTAGTATTTCTATCTCAGCCTGAAAATAATGGACTAGGTATTCCCATTTTATATAAGCAGGAAAAATAACTAATGATCTACATTAACAGAGGGGTTTGTTTTTATATGAGGTTATAAATAGAGGTTTTTCTAATCAGAGAGTAAATAATTTCTACTTTTCTTTCAGTTAACCTTCATCAGATTCACACAGAACACATCATTTGAGGATGAGGGAAAGGCTGAATAATTATGGATATTATGGTTGGGGCTGTTTTAAACTGCCAGCGACTATTTAAAATATTGAAGGTCAGAGCATATTTCTTTAGTCCTTTGCATACTTAGAAAATCACTTTAATCCTGTTGAATAGATTTCCCAGTGAATATCTGAATATCTCCCCAAAACAATACCTGTTATAATCTTTATCAAAAATATATCTTAGACACTTAGCAATAAAGGTGTCAAACAAAGGAACTTTAAATTGCCAACAATGCCTATTAGGTTTCCATGGGACTGGGGGCAATGGACCATAAAAAGGTAAATAACAGTAAGTTCAGGCTGATAAGGAAATCACAGTTTTGCAGTGGGTGTGAAGGGGTTGAGGACAGCATCGCAAAGCCAATTAATGGCAACATGTTATAATAACTTACATCACAGATAAGTGTAAAGGGCTAAAGCAGTCATAAAGAGTAAGGCACAAATGATCCCTGAGAGAATCAGGGAAGCCTTCAGAGAAGACGGGGTATTTAGATTATATGGAAAAGTATGATGTCCAGAAGAAAAGAAAGGAAAAGACATTATCAATTAAAGACTATTGCACATGCATAGGATGAAAGCAGAGAAATACAAATATTCAGGAGGAGTTAGTAATATGTTTTGGGTGGACTGTAGGGTGTTTGAAAAGAAGCAGTAGAAGACAGGCACTAGGATTTGCAACATGTATCTGCCTGTGATGGTTTAGGCATAGCAATCCTTAGAAGTAGAAGTTTAATAAGGTTTGTTTTAGTTCTCAAAGCCTTTCAGTATCTCACAGGTCTTCTCGTTCTTAAAGTCTAGAAAGACATGATGCATTCATTTCTGCAAGTTTAAATCAATCATGTTTGGACTGATACTCAAGGAAAGATGGTAAGGCAGCTTGATCTAGTCCTCACAGTTACCTTCTATAGAAGCCAGATCACAAACACGGACTATGCTGGCCATTGGAATCAGTCATATTAATTTTCTCCAAGAACAGTACTACATGATAATACTGAAAAAAATTGCAAACTTGCTAGTATTTTTGATACAGATATCTAAGCATGAAAATGTTAGGAATAACTTTCTAGGTAAAAAGAACCACCTATAATAACTCAATCTGCACAAGACTTCTGCACAGACTATATATAATAAGATGGGTACTGGCAGAGTGCTGTGTTTATTTAGCTGTGGCCTTACAAGGAAACAATCATTTGCATATTTCTCTCAATTAAGTATTATACTGACATAATTAAAACTATAAAGGGCACTGACAATATTTCATTCTTTTAATGAACGAGGAGACATATTATACAGTTCAGACTGCCTCCCTATTTAATTTTCCTGACTTTTTACTGCTCAAACTGTGCTACTTCTATGAATGTTGTCAATTAGGATGAAAAGAAGGAAAATTAAAGTCGCTCTTGAAAATGCACTTGTGTTTGTTTCTGGAATCTGTGTACATTCAGAAAGTTGTGATTTGCATATTTCGTGTCTAATTAAGCCCAGGAAAAGCGAACACTAGAGAGGCTAAGGCAGTTTCACACTTCACCAGCATCTTCTTTGTCATTATTGGGAATTCATGTCTGAAGACGTGGTCCCTTCTTCAAAAACCTTACGTATCTTTTCTCTGAGAAAAATACTGTAAGGAATTTTTTTTATTTCTACTTTTTAAATTTAAATACATTTATGGCTATATATTATGCGACAGTGCTGAGACAACGTGTGTTGAGATAAATTGTGTAACAAAATGTACACTGGACTTGGGTTCTAGAACCTTGAGTTTGAATCACAATGCTTCCATTACATTTATGAAAGGTTTCTACAAGTCACAGCTATGTCATCAATAAAATGGAAATAATGGCACACAGTCCATTGACTATAATAACAAATGGAGAATGTCAACCACATAAGGTACATGCAAGCACTTTGTAAACTGGTACACATCAAACAAATATAATAATATTTTTCTGAGATTGCAATCTCATCAAATCAAGAAGAAGACAAAATAAAGACTGCTGCCCAAAAGAGGCTTAAAAGTCTAGTGAGAAAGACAAATAGGTAAACCAACATAATTCAAGTAGAATGAAATGTATAATATATTAGAGAAATAAAGCAAGTACATAAATATGGCCAACCTGCCTACAGCTCATTTTGCTTCTGTGAATGGATCTCTTTGGAATAAGACCATCGGGGACAGATAAAGACAAGAGGAAGAAAAATTTCATTCCCAAGGAAGAAATCAGGAATGTTTTCATTTGAACCCAGGATTAAAGAAAGAAAAAAAAATGGGATTTTAATATTTTCAGAAAAGCATATTTGTAGCTCCATCATCCAACTATATTAGCAGCAAGTTTTTACATGGCTGCTTCTGGTTTTGTGTCAGCTCCTTCTTGAACTGCTATGAATAGTTAACCATAAGACATTTTCAGTGAGCTCCACTAAGAAAGAAAAAGGGATATTCTTAGACTGACTCTGTCTCTGTCTCTTTTTGCCTCACCCCCAAACTTTGTCTCTTTCTTATCTCACTGACTTGCACACACGTACATATACCAATTATTTTTAAGGCATAAATTCTCTATTTTAGAAGTGCAAGATGGGACAAATATTGGCTCACTGGTGAGTTTAAAGTTCTTAAGGCAACAGACTGAGTGCCACATTTTTCAGCTAATCGATACCTGCAGGGGATTTATTTTAATTGCATAGCATGCATTCTACTTTCTCCTTACTTGGCATATCTGGGTGCAGTTGACAGGCTTTCTTAAACTGAATTGAACTTGGGACTGTTGACCAATGCAGTTCCTTCCAAATAAGATTATATGATGCTACTATCATGTTTGGCCCATCATGTATGTGTGTAATGACAGCATGGCATGTTGTCATATCCTTCGAATGATCAGTCCTGATTGGGACTAGGGATGGTCTCTAAGGCACTACACAAGAAAAAGTTACCCTAGTCTATAATCTGAGAGCTAAAGTTGACAACAGATATCCCATGCAAAAAGGCAAGGAACAACACACACAAACAAATCCAAACGTGAGTGATAACCTAACACATGGAATCAAGAACATGAGCAGTTGCTGAAACTCATAAGAACTGATGTCAACACTTGAGACAAAACTAATAGACAAGTATGACAACAATGCTGAATTATCCGTAGCTTTCAACTGCATGAAGAATTGCAGTTTGAGGTTAGCGAGACCAAGTCTGTGTTTTGCAGTACTTTGTCTGCTCCGGGGAACAGACAAGCCATAATTGAACCAGCTGGAGTTTTCAAGCAACCTTAAAATGGTTTTCACCAACACTGAGGCCAAGTTGTTCCAGATGTGGGAAGGGGGACAACCTCTCCAAAGCTCCTAGAATTTGTTCTTCTTACCTAGAATAAATTTGCCTCTATTCCAGGTGAAGGTACTACAAATTCAAGGCAAAGGGTCTAACAGATGATATCAGTTGCTGGAGTGTGAAATGGACTGGGCTCCTTGGATCTTCAGGATACGGTCATCAACACCAGCAGCACAATAGTCACTGAGCAACTACTATGAGACAGGTATTGTGCAAAGTGCTTTAAAGAAAGAGTTCAGGTAATACTCCCAGGAAACTCATGAAGGAGCATCTACCACTAGTCTCATTTCATACATCAGAAAACTCAGGCTTTGAGACATCCTCCTACCGTCAAACAACGAAGACTTAATTGAAAGAGTCAGAATCCAGGGCAGTCTATGTTCTACAGTGCTATACAGTTAGCTATTTGGTTATTTGATAATTTTGAGGGCTTTGATATGAAAATGTAGAAGGAATTCTGATATGACACAGGCTTTTTGAGCTACCTCAGATTCCGTAACCCAACCCCTGAGTTCTTAAGTTCCCACGTGCTTCCTTTGCCTTTGCTGGCACCTCAGGTGCCCATATCATGTGCCAATGTGTTCTGGAGCTCTATGGTGCTACACAGGAGTTCTGCAGGACATTTTACAATTTTAAGCAATACATTTTACAATTTTAATCAATACTTGGCATTTGTTAGACATCTCCCAAACTATAAATCCTAGGTAGTTCATGATTTGAACATTAGATTATTCTATATTCCTTTTTTTTCCACACAGCCCTGCAGGATGAGGGAAGCTACCGGGGAGCAATGCCAAGGGAATGGGCCCTGGAGGAGAGGATGGAAAGTTTTGCCAGTGGAGGAGAATTTATGTGACATATTGAAGAGTGTGGCACACATCATATTAGTAATTAATTGTGATTAGTTAAGGATGAAATTGTAATGTTATATTCTTTTTAAAAAAATTTTATTGGAGTATAGTTGCTTTACAATGTTGTGTTCGTTTCTACTGTACAGCAAAGTGAATCCGCTATATGAATACATATATCCCCTCTATTTTTGGATTTCCTCGCCATTTAGGTCACCACAGAGCATTGAGTAGAGTTCCCTGTGCTATACAGTAAGTTCTCATTAGTTATCTATTTTATACATAGTATCAATAGTGTATATATGTCAATCCCAATCTCCCAATTCATCCCACCCCTCCCTTTCCCCTTGGTATCCATATGTTTGTTCTCTACATCTGTGTCTCTGTTTCTGCTTTGTAAGTAAGATCGTCTTTCAATTTATATGTACTTTTAAAAATGAACACTAAGCTATTAGGACATAAATACTGTTTGACCTAACTGTGCAATAATATGAATTGTTAGATATTTCTTCTGGCGTACAGGCACCATGAAAAGATTTCTGAGACAAGGGCACTGAAACTGAGAAATGTTGGCAACCTGTGAATGACCCTCATTCTGGGTTTCCCAAAGCTGAATCTTTGGGCCCCATGTGTCAAGTTCTATCCAGGAAGAACTGCCTTCATTACTTTTAGACTCAAATATAAATCACAGTCATGAGTGGCCGTCAAAGGTCATATGATACAACTCAGTGCAGTGGACTCCATTCCCTGTTGGGTAAACCTTGGCCAGTGGTAAGTGGCAGGTTGCGATAGGGCTATACAGATAAATTCCTGCTACTTTCTCTCGCCAGGACTCCACAAGGTGTGTTTTTTTTTCTTGTAGCCCTTCAAAAGTTATGCAAGCTATGTGAGCACACCCAGTAAGTGAACTGCTGTGTATCCTTGAAACTCACCGTGAGGAGGCAGCCCAAATACAAAGGTATGATACTGCACAGCTTCACATCTTTTCTTGATTCAGTTTTCTTTCTCATCACCCTTACTGTCCTGGTTTCGAACCTTACCAATATAGTGTCAGCAGTGTGATATTTCCCCAGTCTTGCTGTCTAGATGACCCAGGCTGATACAGTATCACTGTTCACTTCGACCAACAAAAGAACCACGTGAATTAATTGACAGCCATTAGACTGCAGTTTCTCAAGATACTAGGATCAGAAAAAATGTCTGGATGTTTCCCCCAAATTTTCTTTGGGAAGATTCCCAAATGCAATATCTTATCAGTCCTTGGAATCCTTCCTAAAACATCCACACTCTCATAGACATATCAACAAATTTAAATAACATCAAACTGACTACATTCGAAGATATCTCCATTTTAGTTTTTTGAAAATCTTAACAATCCAATCACTGTATGGCTATTTGTCTTAAGATTAGTGCATTAAAAATAATCAAACGGATCAAGTTTCCAGTTACTTTATTCTTCTGGCTTTAAAGAACATTTTAGTTTTGCCAGTAATAGAAATGTCTGACTGAATCCAAAAGGAAAGCATGTAGCATTTGTTCAGTTACCTTTTCACACTGGCAACCAATGTAGCCATTAAAGTGTGTTATTACATTGATACTCAAGACTGTCTTATGGAGTAGGTACTATTTTATGAAGGGCAGCACTGAGGTCAGAGCTTGTAAGTTGTACAATGCTTCAAAATAAACAGTTTGGTTTCATGCCCTGGTTTATCTGAATATTTCAAGACAGGGTTATAAAATGAGCACTTTTGGAGTTACTGAAAGATTGCAAACTTTGAATTATTAATAACCTGCTTACACAACTCTAATACTGAGCCCCAAATGATAAATTAGCTCATTCGTTATACTGGAATTCAGTCTGCCACATAGGGCAAAAAAGATATAGATGCACTCTCCTTATTCATTGCTCCTATTGAGTTTCTCCACACTGAACATTCCTACCGACTTCTGAGGCAGTGAACACAGAGAGCATTAAAAGGCCACAATATCATCTTGCTTTACTCCCTGCTGTGCTAATCTGAACTCCCTTGAAGCTCCTGTGAACTCAATATGAGCTCAAAGTTGAGTTCCACTTCTCCAAGGGAAAGACTGTGCTGAGAATCTGGATCCCAGTCAATGGTTCTTTCTGTACGTCTTCCCAGTGGAGTTCATCTGCTTAAAAGTCTGAAGTCAATATTTTTGAGCTTGAACTCTTCAATCGTCAGTCAGTATGTTTCTTTTTTTTCTTCAATAACTTCAATAACAGTTTCTTCTAAACTGATGTGCTATTGCAACAGCATTTATCCTCAATTCTTTTGGAATCCAGTTTGGTCAATGATCCCGATTTAAAAATCATCACTGCTGACAACCACTGATGTTTTACTCTTCACATTTCAGCTTTCGTGAGAGTTTAAAGATTTTGATCACCCAGCTGGCAATAAAAGTTCTCATTACAGATAGTGACCGGATTCTCAGACTTTTGTATGTTGATCTACTCTGGTCTCTGTCACCAAAGTCATTAACACAGTGTTTAAAGTTCATTCTCTTTTGATTGTCAAATTTGGTAAAAATGGAATTTTTGTAGATAATATTCAGTAAATTGACACTTTTTTTTAATTGAAGCATAGTTGGTTTACAATATTGTGTTAGTTTCAGGTATACAGAAAAGTGATTCAGTTATCTATCGATCGACTGATCTATCGATCTATCCTTTTTCAGATTCTTTTCCATTATAGGGTATTACAAGATATTGAATATAGTTCCCTGTGCTATACAATAGGTTCTTGTTATTTATCTATTTTATATATAGTAGTGTGTATCTGTTAATCCCAAACTCCTAATTTATCTCTCCCCCACCTCTGCTATCCCCTTTGGTAAGGATAAGTTTGTTTTCTATGTCTGTGAGTCTATTTCTGTTTTGTAAATAAGTTAATTTGTATCATTTTCTTACATTCCACATGTAAGTGATATCATATGATATTTGCCTTTGTCTGACTTACTTCACTTAGAATGATTATCTCTAGGTCCATCTCTGCCAAGTGAGGACACAGTTAAGAAGACAGCTGTCGGCAAATGGCATTATTTCAGTATTTATCACAGCTGAGTGATACTCCATTATATATATTATATATACACATACATACACACACACACACACACACACACACACCCCACATCTTCTTTGTTCATTCATTCATCTCTCTCTGACATATTCTTTTTGGCCATCAGGTAAATCCCATTGACCATCTTCAATAATGGGTGTATGGTCTCACCATTCCTCTCTCATATCCTCTAACTATGAACATTTCTTTCTTCTGCTTTTGGATTCGGGATGTGATGACGTTAAGGCAAAACAGATCAGTTTATTCCATGAGCAGCACATTGATATATGGTAGCTACGTAAGTGTCTTGCATGAAATAGCTATTCTACATATGTACAGGTATCATAATTACCATGCCTAGTATTGTTCCTTTTATTTGCTTATTTTTTCCCCCAGAGGCAGACATGGTGCAGGACCCAACCAGCAAGAGGATGAAGTATCTTTACAGCACAAATGGCTAAGAGGAAAAAAGTCTACATTTAAAACAAAGTGAAACAAAATAACAACCTCCTCACCCCACCTCTACCTTGCAGAATTGTCCTGACAATAATGACCCACAGAATTTAAAAGAAAAGTGATGTTACTGAAATTACCACCATATGAGCTGCACTCTTTGGGACATATGTTTGCTCACATGTAGTCAACTTCATTGTTCAGCCATTGTGGAAACAAGGTGTGTTGGACTGAATGTTTGTGTGCCCCTGAAGTTCCTTTGCTATGGCAGCCCAAGCTGACTAAAACATAAAGTACTGAGGGTAAGAAAGCACAGTGTGGGCTCATGGAAACCTAACATGTTAAGCATTGTGCTACAATTCCCAGGACTCATGGGACATCCAGCGACCTCAGGAACAGATGCATATTTCTCAACCAGACGCATTAAGAATATGGGTGCTAGGGACTTCCCTGGTGGCACAGTGGTTATGCCTGCCAATGCAGGGGACACAAGTTCGAGCCCTGGTCCAGGAAGATCCCACATGCCATGGAGCAACTAAGCCCGTGCGCCACAACTACTGAGCCTGCGCTCTAGAGCCCGCGTGCCACAACTGAGGCCCGCGCGCCTAGAGCCCGTGCTCCCGGGCTCCACAACAAGAGAAGCCACCACGATGAGAAGCCCGCACACCGCAACGAAGAGTAGCGCTTGCTTGCCGCAACTAGAGAAAGCCCGCGCACAGCAACGAAGACCCAATGCAGCCAAAAATTATTTAAAAAAAAAAAAAGAATATGGTTCCAGATTGGAATGCCAGAGTTCAATCCTGCCTCTTCCACTGTCTATCTAGATCTGCAAACGGAGTAAGTTAATGTTTCTGATCCTCAATTTCCTTAATGTTAACTTATATTATTATTGTTTTTGTGAATCCATTTTTATTTATATCTGCTTTTCTATATATTTTTTGTCTCCTTTTCTCTTGTTCTATTTTCCTTCTTTTCTATGAGTCTAACATACAGAATAGTTCAGGAAAAAATACTTTTTGTTTTTATCAGGTTTCATATAGAATATTTCCATTAGGCAGATTTTATGTACAGATCTGCCCATAGGTTATCGACCTGTATGCCCAATCTATAAACCACTGCCTTAATTATATTATAAAAGATGGTCCACCAAATTGAATTTATGATGGTAGAGCCACATGGCAAAAAACATTACGCCCTACACCCAAGGTATTTATTGCCTCTGATCATTTTCTTTGGAGTTAGACCAGAAGTTAGCTGGAACTTCACAGCTGCCTCCCACTGTAACCATCAATCCTGCTGGATGCCAACTACAGCCATTGCGGATTTTCAACACACTGATTACAGTACTGAGCAGAAGTTACACGGTCTTCTCTCAGTATTATTTGCCAAACTTAAATCTGTGTTAAGAAGTAAGAACTATGGGGCAGAGTCTGGATGTATTGATATTTTAAAAAGGGAGACATGGAGAAAAGTAATGGTTTAGGAGGAGGAAATGGTAATAAAGATAAATGTTAGTTACTCACAAAAGAAACTTACAACAAAACATGATAGGACTAAGCACAGAGCAAGGTGGCCATTATCCAAACAGCTGTGTCAATCCATCAATCAATGCCTCTCCTGGGACCAGGTCAGTACCAGGCAAGATATCTGTGAGAGAGACAAAGACTCTGTGTGTTTGTGTGTGTGAGTGTTAGGAAAGAGACAGAAAGGGGTAAAAAAGACAGTTTGCCTCTGGTGCTACCCATAGAAACTCACCAAAGAGCTCAATTGCTTTAGGTCCTGTATTTGCTTCCTATCTATGAAATCAGTTTTAAGAAGATGGGAAAAGCTAGCATCTAGGAGCTATGTTAAAAATGAGCATCTTTATAAAATAAATAAGCCATGGGGATTTAAGGTACAGCATGATGACTACAGTTAATAATACTGTATTGTATATTTGAAAGTTGCAAAGAGTAGATCTTAAAAATTCTCATCACAAGAAAAAAACTGTAACTGTGTGTAGCGATAGATGTTAAGCAGACTTATTGCGGCGATCATTTTGCAAATATACAAATAGCCGATCCTTATGTTGTACACCTGAAACTAATACAATATTACACGTCACTTATACCTCAGATAAACAGAGGCATGGACTAAAATCTAATGCCTCCATTAAACAAAATTAATTTCGCTTAAATGCCAAAAACCAAAAATGAATATTAACATATTCTTTGCTAACTCGTTATTTTTTTTACCTGCATCAGATTGATTTATTTTCTGTCTCCATTCATCAAATATTTTGTAGTTACTAACATCAGATAAACATGGAGACAGAAAGATAAGTAAGGCAGTATTTCATAACTCAAGTCACCAAAGATGATCTTATGAGGAAGGCAGACTTGCGATGATTTAGAATAATTTCATTGAGGCATATACAGGATGCTATGGGATCATGCAGCAAAGAAACCCTATCCTGTTTGAGATCATACATGTTGGTGACATGACTGCACAGATTCAGTTTTCCCAAGACAGTTTTTTTCCCTGTAGTTGACTGATTCTTATTTGATCACATGAGTTAGGATGGCCAAAATGAACAGGCTTAGTAATCATTTCAAGGGTGAATAAATAACTAAAATAGATTTTAGTTCTTTAGCACTTTTAATACATAGATATTGGAGAGGGACGCATACATTTCCTCCACTTGGAATGTTAAGTAGATAACTAGTTGGGGCTAACAATGGCATCTTAGTGAAGTACACAGGTTTTCTTTTAGAGCAACATAGAGGGATCCAGAGGAGAGAGAGACAGAGAGAGAAGCAGAATAGACAGAAAGAAGTTTGTACCATACCAAGTCTAATTTGAGATAAACTCACGATTGTTCCATTTTCTTTGTACACTGAGCTGAGCCTCAGTTACTTTCAATCACAAGAGTTCTAGCTGATACAACATTAGAACATTATCATTAACTAAATTCCAGACTTTATTTGTATTCACTAGTTATCCACTAGTATCATCTTCCATTCCAGGATCCAATCTAGAATACCATACTATATTTACTGAGCTTTTAAAGAACACTATAAAATATGTCAAAAGCATTCAGGGATAAGATATCATAGTCAAATTATTATTATTACCCCTGCCCTTATCCAAGCTCTCAGCTTCCTTTTAATCACAGCAATATGAGATTTCAGTGCCAAATTCTTTGATGTTCTTTGCCAAAGTTATAAGCAAATATATACAATTGCAAATAAAATCAAAGTTATTTCAAACAGCTAATTATTTATTAACCATCTGTTAGTGTTAACAATTAAAATCTGTTCCTTGTTAGAAATACTTCTTTGAATAGTTAACATCACTTTATCAGGCAAGAAATAATATGAGAAACCACTTCTACAAACTGTATTCTACTTCTGATAGAACTCCATAACTCAGCTGTTAACATAGGATTGGATTCAAATTTGCAGCCATTAAGGCATGTCTCCATTTTTATATTAGGATTTTAATTTAATATTTGTCACTAAGGAAAATGATTTGCATTTTAATGAGAAAACTCACTATGCAAACTTTTGAAACATTCCACCTAGAGGTTGACAGCAAAGTCAAAAGAAGTAACTTCACAACTTTAAAAAAAAAAACTCAGTTAAATTTTAAAAACAGGAATTTTTCAAATTAGATATTCTGTTGGGCATTAAACCTATGTTTTCAATTTTCTAGATATGGTAGAGGACTTACTTTTCCCTTGAAATAAAGATGTATATTTTATTCACATTTAAAACATGTAGAGATCGCTATCAGAACTATAAAGAACTGATTTTTTCCTTTTTTTAAAAAAATCTTTGTTCTACACTATTATTTATGTCTTGGTTTTCTAAATCATATCTTTTTCATTAAGAGTCCAAGAGAATTTCTGATGTGTAAGTATGCATTTATATAGAACAACTTCTTTTTTCTCTGTACAGTGACATAAATTTCAGCAAAAGTAAGAAACATAACAAAGGTAGTTACAAGTGAGCCAAATATAAAGCTGTGGACCAATTTTCTAAAAGAGATCTATACCACTTGAAAACACTGGGTTTTAAATTTTTACTATTACCAGAAAAGTAGTTATCAGTTTAAGCCTAGAAACCAAAAATTATTTTAAATATCTAAAGCAACATGTTTCTCAAAGAACCTTGGGTACTAGATAAGTTAGTTATTTCTCTTTCCTGAGCATCAATTTCCCCTTAATGTCTGTATCTTAACTCAGTCATTAAGATTATCCAGAATAATAGGTGTAAAGCACATAGCATGGTTCCCAGCGAGCATTTAATTAATAGGAGTCACGTTCCCATTTTCAGTCATAGTGTCTGCATTACCCATTAGGTCAACTGCACCTAATGTATCCAGTTCAGATGGTGTGTGTTAGATATATAATGTTCCAATAATATTTTGTTGTAGCATTTCCCTCTTTAATACAGGATCTAACTTAGGTCCATGCTTCACATGTAGCTGCTCATGTCTTTAGCCTTTATTTATTTTGAAATTGACTCTCAGCATTAATTAACTTTATCTTTCATAGCACTGACATTTTGAAAAATACAGACCTGTTATCTTGTAGATTATTCCACCATTTGTGGCTTAGTGCTTCCAGGGATTAAACTCAAGTTGTGTATCCCTGGTTACATTATGGCACAGTTAAAGCAGAATCATTTTTCATGCATTACACACATCCAAAGGAACACGGTATCTGACTATCCCTCACAGTGATGTTTATGATCTCCTAGTTAAGGTATTACCCAGTTTCTCAACTCTATACTACTATATTTCCCTTTCCACACCGTAAGCAATTTGTGTGGAGACTTTTTCAGATGATGTAGTACTGCTATGATGAACCGTCACTCCCAGTAACTTTTGCCAGGAACAAATTTAACTATAAGAATTGCAAAATGGTAGTTTTCAAACTCCAGTATTTACCTCACCTTTAAGAGACAGGGCACTGTAGGCATATTTTCTCTCTTCTTTTTTTTCATGTAGTTATTTCTTTATTTATCTATCTATATCTATTTATTTTCAAAGTTAAATCACACATTCTCATTTTATGTAAAGGGCTACAGTCCAGCTTTGTTTTTATCAAAATAATGATGGTGTCCAGATTTAGCTGTGGAAATTCCTTCAAGCTGGCTCTCATCTCTGATGTCTTTATCATGTCCCTATTATATCTCAGTTCACTTTCCTCCCTGTGGAATAACTAGATGTTCCAGGCTTCTTTTGCACTTTCTTTGCCCTAGGCCTGGAATCACTTATTTCTCCAGAATTCCTGATTCCTTTTGGTAGGAAGGGATACTTTGAAGCGAAGATCTGAATGCTGGGTATGCTCATTACTACTAGAAATGATGTTATTTCTAGGCCCTTTCAGTGAACAGAGCTAGAAGAAACAAATACATGCACACATGCATACACATACATATACTCACATATCACTCACATACACACACAGTCATGGCTCTATGTATTTGTCACTACTTCCTTCCTCAGTAAGTGCCCTAGCTTCCAACTACAGCAACACCGTACAATTCATTTGCCGAACTGTACATAACACACGAAGGGGAGTTTTACAATTCGTATGCCCACAATACAAAAATCAAGCACATTTTAAAAAGTTAAAGTGTCATTTTCAGTTATTTCTTTTCTATAGACTGAGTTTTTTTCCTTCATCCTATATGACTCATTCTTCCCTTCTCTCTTTCATAAACAAAAGAAAGCATATATATATTTATATACTCTGCTTTTTTAATTAACATACTCTGGAAATCAATTCATTTTAGTTACGAGATACCCTATTTTCAAAGCAACATTGTACTTCATGGTGTATATGCCAAAATGTTTGTTCAACAAAATCTCTTATCTCAAGTGTACAGCAAACTGATTCAGTTTAACATATATACGTGCATTTCTTTTTCCGATTCTTTTCCATTAGGTCATTAGAGGTTCCCTGTGCTATACAGTAGGACCTTACTGTTTATCTACCTAAGGAGGCAAAAAACCTGTACTTCAAAAACTATAAGATGTTGGTGAAAGAAAGAAGATGATACACAAACAGTTGGAAAGATATACCATGTTCTTGGATTGGAAGAATCAATATTGTCAAAATGACTATAATACCCAGGTAATCTGTAGATTAAATGCAATCCCTATGAAATTACCAATGGCATTTTTTACAGATCTATAACAAAAAAGTCTTAAAATTTGTATAGAAAGACAAAAGACTCCAAATAGCCAAAGCAATCTTAAAAAAAACGGAGCTGGGGGAATCAAGCTCCCTGACCTCAGACTATACTGTAAAGCTACAGTAATCAAAGACTTACAGACTAATGGAACAGGATAGAAAGCCCAGAAATAAACCCATGCACCTATGGTCGATTAATCAAGACAAAGGAGACAAGACTATACAATGGAGAAAAGACAGTATCGTCAACAAGCAGTGCTGGAAAAACTGGACAGCTACATGTAAACGAATGAAATTAGAACATTCTCCAACACCATACACAAAAATAAACTCAAAATGGATTACAGACCTAAATGTAAGACTGGATACTATAAAACTCCTAGAAGAAAACATAGGCAGAACATTCTTTGACACAAATCGCAGCAATATATTTTTGGATCTGTCTCCGGGAGTCATGGAAATAAATACAAAAATAAAGAAACAGGACCTAATGAAACTTAAAAGCTTTTGCACAGCAAAGGAAATCATAAACAAAATGAAAAGACAACCCACAGAATGGGAGAAAGTATTTTCAAATGAAGCACCCAACAAGGGATTAATCTCCAAAATATACAAACAGCTCATGCAGCTCAATATCAAAAAAAAAAAAAAAAAAAACCCAATCAAAACATGGGCAGAAGACCTAAATAGACATTTCTCCAAAAAAGACACACAGATGGCCAAAAAGCACATAAAAATATGCTCAACATTGCTAATTTTAGAGAAATACAAATCAAAACTACAATGAGGTATCACCTCACATTGATCAGAATGGCCATCATCAAAATGTCAACAAACAATAAATGCTGGAGAGGGTGTGGAGAAAAGGGAACCCTCTTGCACTGTTGGTGGGGATATAAACTGGTACAGCCACTATGCGGAACAGTATGGAGGGTCCATTAGAAACTGAAAATAGAGCTACCATATGATCCAGCAATCCAATTCCTGGGCATATTATCTAGAGAAAACCATGATTCTTAAAGACACATATACCCCAATGTTCAATGCAGCACTATTTACAACAGCCAAGACATGGAAGCAACCTAAATGTCCATCAACAGAGAAATCGATAAAGAAGATGTGGTACATATATACAATGGGATATTAACCACAAAAACAGAATGAAATAATGCCATTTGCAGCAACATGGATGGACCTAGAGATTATCATACTAAGTGACATAAGTCAGAGAAAGACAAATGTCTTATGATATCACTTATATGCGGAATCTAAAAAAATGATACAAATGAACTTATTTACAAACAGACTCACAGACTTAGAAAACAAACATTGTTATCATTCAAAGGGTAAAGGTGGGGGGAGGGATAAATTAGGAGGTTGGGATTAACATACACAGACTATTATATATAAAATAATCAACAAGCACCTACTGTATAGCACAGGGAACTCTACTCAATGCTCTGTAATAACCTGTATGAGAAAAGAATCTGAAAAAGGATAGATATATGTATATGTATAACTAAATTACTTAGCTGTACACCTGAAACTAACAAAATACTGTAAATCAAATATTCAATATAAAAACTAAAAAATCAAAAATCTGTTTTTAATTTTGTTCAAAAGTTAAAAATAAATAAAAACTATTCTTGTGTAGAGTGTGAGGAATAGATCAAGTATAAAATCACGTTCCTAAATGTTACCCAGTTTCTCCAGTACCATCTATTTTTAAAAGGCCAACTTTGCATCAGTGCTTTGAGATATTTAACTTATACTCAATTTCATATGTACTTACCTTACTGAACTCAGGTTCAGCTGCTCTCTGCTCAGAAGCAAATACTTGAGAGAGAAGTGTTGGTTGGAAAGGAAAGGTTGCTTTATTCAGGAGGCCAGCAACCGGGGGTGAAGGCAGACTCATGTCCAAGAACCAACTCTGAAGATTCTGTTGGACCATGAAAGATTTTAAAGGGAGAAAGAGGAAGTTAATCACAGTTAATCATTTGGGGAGGGGGTCAGAGTCTTTGTTATCTTCCATTTTGTGCAGACTTTCCTCTGACTGGTTGGTGGTGAGGTAACAGGGTGGTGTTCCAGGACTCTTGCTCAGCCTGAAGTTACAGTCCTCCACCTGGGTGGAGGCCTTAGTTCTTGCACAGGAACTCAAAGATACTGTTATGTATATTCTTTGAGGAGGAATCAGGGCCCTGCCCCATACCTGAAGTATTGTTTCTTGACTGCTCCTCCTTTCTTTCAGCATCCCCTCTTTCCTGATTAGCAACAGCTTGATTCTGCCCTTTGGAACTCATGGCAGGTCAAGGAGGCTGAATGAAGCCTATTTCCTACAAACAAGAAACAGGGGACATGGAAAGGATTTGTATCCAAGAGGGCCCCACACATTCCTGCTTGGTTTCAGTAACCCCTTTTTTTGATACTCCTCAATATTGAGGAGAACAGGTATTAGACAAGAAAGGGAATAATGTTTTGGATAGAGACATTAATCATAAACTCAGCAGCAAAACCAGGTTCTAAGGGGACTTGGTTTCAATTCACACTACTGTTTCAGCCTTCCCCAAATCTTTCAGCTTACAGGGGCAACAACTGCTCTGGCTACTTCCTGCTGAAACGGGGTTAGTCCTGCCTTGATATCGGGAATGGACACTGAATTGGAAATATTCTGAGTTCGAAGTCCTATATCCAAGTCTTGTATAATTAACGTCTCAACCCCTTAGTCCACCATTTTAGTGCAACAGACCCAATTAGAAGTAGGACTAGTGACAACCCAAACATTAACAGACAAAATAGATCTCATTCCCTGAAGAATTCAGGAGAATAAGCCTGAAACCCAGTCTGGACCTAGAACTTCAGTGGATACTTGTAAACAGTTGTCTAATTTTATCTAAGTAGGTTTTAATTTCTGATATGGTACTAACAGGAGCTCTTGGCCTATACACGTAAGTCTCCTTTTTCTAACATCTTATCTAAACCAATAACATTGTCTAAAAACTTTAATGTTTACAAGAGGAGACCTTGAGACCATAAGGTTGCAGCTGCCAGCAGATACTACTTTGAGAATGGCTGGGGGCATCCCCAGGTCTGACACAGTTCAGAAAATTCAAGTTTTTAGCTATACAGGAATGTGTCTGAAATTACATCCATGATGACTGCCTAGTTTTACCTTGAATGTCTGAACCACAGCTACTCCATTTTGACTTTCAAATGTATTTCCCTCCTTAGTGGCCAAAGCAGATGTATAGTGAATGTTTCAAAGGCCACAAAAGAGGCCACTCCAGTCAGTAAAGTTTAAGTTAAACCATGTATAAGGCAGAATGACTTCCCCATACCTCAATACATATAGATTTTTCCATCATTTCCCCTTTTGATCGCAAATCCTCTGACATACCAAAACGTTTGTCCCCGAACGCCAGGGTAGCCGTCACCTGCCCTGGGTCCACCATTTCCCTCAGTGCTAGGCTTCCTTTCATATATATATACATGCACGTGTGTGTGTGTGTGTGTGTGTGTGTGTGTGTGCGTGTGTGTGTGTATGTAAGTATGGCCTAGTTATCCACCTTGAGGGAAAACTAATCAGATATTGTGAATGGGCTCACAGGTATGCTAATGGGGAAATATTTTACAGGCCATACATTTAATCACTTATACCAAATTGTTACACAAGCATTGTATATGTGCTTTCAGCAGTACACTTAAAGCAAGCAGTGATACGTCATGAGTAGTTACACTCTCTGATAACTTCACTAGATAATTTTCTTTTACTCCTGAACATCAGGGCAAAAGCATGGCTAACACAATAACTTTTATAAACACAGACCTACTATAAGCTAGAACAGAGCTCTGATCATCCATATTTAATTATTCATGGCCAAACAGCAAACCAGTGCAATGTAAAACGGTCTCTCAGGGTTGCAGTTCCCTAGCCCCAGAAAGGGAAAATCCTAACCAATGTTCTACCCATAGTCAAAGCCAATGCAACAGGGAAGTATACCGTGGTGTCATCAGAGCTCAGAAACCAGAGACTTCTCAACCAGCCAATGCAAGTGCTAATACATGCACACATATGAGCAATGAACAAGGTCCCATAAACAAAAGATCAGATGAGGTGTAGCCAAAAATTCTACTTCTACTCTCAGACAGAAGCTTCCAAAGAGATTGGCCCAGCTCTCGAAAGAGAACAGGCCCATACTGGCCCAGAATGAGCTCAGATGGGCTCCCAATGGTCCCAGATGTGCTCACTCCCTGAAAGGGAGGTGAGCCCAGACAAAGTATGTAGAATTCCCAGCCTGCATGAGTGGGAGTGGATCACGATAAAACAATGCACACAAAAACACAATCAACAAATAAGGTGCAGTTGCAAAGACAGAAAATCAGAGGTGGTGTAGCCCAAAGATTCCACTACTACTCCCAGATGGAGGCCACCAGAGTGGCCCAGCTCCTGAAAGAGAATGGACCAGAGTGGCTCGCAGTGAGCCCAGACGGCTCAATGCCTGAAAGGGAAAGGAGCCCAGATGGAGCAGGTAGAATTTTCCTGTGTAATTTAACTTACCGAATACTCCTAGTTAATTTGATCTCGATTGAGATGCACCAGGGTTCCTCTAGTTGGAGGTCTAGAGAACTTCAGTTAGAATTTTATATTTGGGGAGTTTGTCAAAAATATCAAAAAGGTTTCAAAGCATCTGATTAAATAGGATCATAGGTCATTGTGCAACAATACTTATTCACTTAACCAAAGTGACAGAAGATTTCAAAAGCAAATACAGGACCTTCCTGGTGGCGCAGTGATTAAGAATCCGCCTGCCAAGGCAGGGGACACGGGTTCGAGCCCTGGTCGGGTAAGATCCCACATGTTGCAGAGCAACTAAGCCCGTGCTCCACAACTACTGAGCCTGCGCTCTAGAGCCCGCGAGCCACAACTACTGAAGCCCACGCGCCTAGAGCCTGTACTCCACAACAAAGGAAGCCACCGCAATGAGACGCCCATGCACTGCAATGAAGAGTAGTAGCCCCCACTCTCTGCAAGTACAGGAAGCCCACGCGCAGCAACGAAGACCCAACACAGCCATAAATAAATAAATAATAAATTAATTAATTTTGTAAAAAAAGCAAATACAGATCACTTAAAGCCACAGAAAATCACACAATCTGTCATCAAGAGCAGCATTTCAAGAAAATTTTGTTCTCTTAACAGCGAGAGAACCAAACTCCAGCCTTGCACCAGCATACTCGTAATAACAAAATCTGTTTACTTAATTAAACTTAATCCAATCTTAGCCAATCCTGACCATGTACAAAACTCTTTTCTCAGTGTTCCTTTTCCAGAAACCTACAACTTTCTGTATCCATATTAATTTTGTCCCTTATTTTCTTCTCCATTCAGAAACAACCAGCTCCAGGACAAAATTACCCTTCTTTTCCCTTAACAAAATGTAATTCCATTGCTCATACCTTGTTTTATTGAAATCACACATATGTTTTGTTTTTTTTTTTTGCAGTCCTTTTTTATATTAAGTCTAAGATGCCTGAGATATCTGAGGTCTGCTACCGAGACATTCAGGGTAGAGGCTTTAGGATAGAGAGAGACATTTGGGAGTCATCAGTGCATAGATTTTTTTTTGTATTTTGGGTTTTTTCGGCCGCACCCCACAGCATGCGGGATCTTAGTTCCCCAACCAGGGATCGAACCTATGCTTCCTGCAGTGGAAGCACGGAGTCTTAACTGCTGGACCACCAGGGAAGTCCTGAAATCACACATCTTACTTTCCTGCAATACCGAAACGTTTCTCTTATTGTTGTAGCTTTAATTACACATATTATAATTTTAACCCTTAAAAACTTAACCTCTAACAAAAACTGAGAACCAAGTAATTGTGAACTGTTTGTCATACCAGCATTTCCTGATTGGAAAACTTATGCTTTAGTCTTCCTCTCCTAAGAAGGCAAAGGTAGGTAACCTTAGCTCCATCCAGCAACTAACCTTCCAATATTTTATCCTGTTTGAAATGACCCAGAGAGTCAATGAATTCTCATCATTTAACTTAGTTTAAAATTACCAAAATCTGCAGAGACTATCCTTAAAGCAGACATTTGCAAAACATAATTATTCCTAACAAATTCACCCCAAACCCTCTTATCTCATTTACATTTACCTGAAGTTTCATCATATCAAGTTATTTTCCTTGCAGACAAATTTGTAACAGATATAATAAGGTCCTATTTGACTTCTAGTAAACCTAGGTACAATAAAAGTATTATACTTAATATTGGTGATTCTAAAGACATTTCTATATTAATCAAATAACAAGCTTAAACTAGCTTTAATACCAGATATTCAGGACTAAGTATTACTCAGATCATGTGAACCTGAAATTCATTCCAGCCAGTTTCTTTTTTTTTTTTTTTTTTTTTTTTATTTATTTTTTTTTTGGCTGTGTTGGGTCTTCGTTTCTGTGCGAGGGCTTTCTCTAGTTGCAGCGAGCGGGGGCCACTCTTCATCGCGGTGTGAGGGCCTCTCTCTGTCGTGGCCTCTCTCGTTGCGGAGCACAGGCTCCGGACGCGCAGGCCCAGCGGCCACGGCTCACGGGCCTAGTTGCTCCACGGCATGTGGGATCTTCCCAGACCAGGGCCCGAACCCGTGTCCCCTGCAATAGCAGGCAGACTCTCAACCACTGCGCCACCAGGGAAGCCCCAGCCAGTTTCTTTTATATTTAGAAGTATTTAATTTGTAAGTGCTTACTTTTAAGTCAATTAAAAAGAGCTCATTCGCAAGTTAATTTTTACATAAAGACAGAAACAGAGATCTCACAGTTTTTCTGCTTGAATGTAAAAAGGACTTTTTTTTTTCTCTCAGTCTCAGGGACTATAGATCAGATAAGTTCCTGAAAGCCCAGGCAGAATATTTACATTTTAAGAGCATGGGGAGGGACATGCAAGTTCCTCCTCGAAGGACTTGTTCCCTCACAGTCAGAATTCTGAAAAGATGTCTTATCAAGCCAGCTTTTTCTAACTGCATATACAAAAGGAACCAGTTTTGGAATTTCAAAGTTGTTTCATCTTAACCAATTTTTTCTGCAATCTGAAGAATACTGTGGCCACACAGTGTTAAAAGAGTAATTTTCTTTCTTTTGTCATAGGATCATAGCTAACATCCTTCCCATCACCCAGAATATGCCCCCAGGGGCTGTGAGGTAGAACTGAACCTGAGTTTCCCATTCTACAAAAAGGCAACGAGGATATCAATCATACAGATGGAATACACACATACCAAAAGACATATCCGTCACAAATTCGCCAAGAGGATGACTCGTACGGGGTCCCAAACAAGGCTTCCCCAACACAAACTGCCTTCGATGGCAGACACACGGCAGAACCAACTGGAAAAATGCCAAAACAGCACAAGGGGAAGGTTGCCCACATGCACACTGGTGGGCTCACCAGTCCTGGTGCTCATCGGCTTGTATCAGATGCACATTTCCATTTCCACCAACCAAAAGCAAAAGCTGGCAGCCAGTGCCAAACAGGAGAGAAACAGGAAGAATCCCTGAAACAAACAGTTTCAGCAGCTGCTGAGACATCCCTGAAAATAACCCTCTCGGGGCCGGCTAGCCAGGAGCAGCTGGCTTGTCTCAATCGTCCTGGCACACTGCATTGCCAGTTGACTACTCCAGGAGACCCAGAGGAGCAAGACACCACGAGAGCGCAGCCCCACCCACCCCAGGGTGCCAAAATCTGTTACCAAACTCAGGCTTGGCTGATTGCTGTTCAAAAGCCCGTACTTGAGAGACAAGTGTTGGTGGAAAAGGAAAGGATGCTTTATTCAGGAGGCCTGCAACCTGGGGAGAAGGCAGACTCATGTCTAAGAATGAACTCTGAAGATTCTGTTGGACCAAGAAAGATTTTTAAAGGGAGAAAGGGGGAAAAGAATCACAATTAATCATTTGGGGAGGGGGTCAGAGTCTTTGTTAGCTTCCAGTGTGTGCAGACTTTCTCCTGACTGGCTGGTGGTGAGGTAACAAGCTGGTGTTGCAGGACTCTTGTGCTCAGACTGAAGTTGCCATCCTCCACCTGGGTGGGGGCCTTAGTTCCTGCAGAGGAACTCGAAGATACTGTTTTGTGTATTCCTCGAGGAGGAACCAGGACCCTGCCCCATGGCTGCACAATTGTTTCTTGACTGCTCCTCCTTTGTTCTGTATCCCCTCCCTTCCCTGATTAGCAACTGTTTGAATATGCCCTGTGGAACTCAGGGCAGGTTAAGGAGGCTGAACGAAGCCTATTTCCTACAAAGAAGAAATGGGAGACACAGAAAGGATTTGTATATGGGAGGGGCCCACTGGGCCCAGCTCAGTTTCACTTACGAATTCTTAGGGACTCTATTCTATTTTACTCTTTCCTCTACTTATATGACAGTACTACATTGTTTCTTGGAGTTTTTGTTGGTTTTTTTTAAAAAGAAGCTATGAGATATGTTTAGTATATGATAAGATGCCCCCCTTTACTTACTATTCTTTCTACAGCTGCTTTTCCTAGCAATTTTTACGTTTATTCTTTTTTTGTAAGTTGTGTTTAGTTTTCCTAAAGAAATAAATCTTGTTTGTATTTATATTGGAATCAAAATAAATTAACAAATTAAATTAAATTAGTGAGACTTGCAATTGTGATGTGTTGATATATTCTAACAAAGAGCAGGGGGTATATCCTTCCATTAGCTCAAGTTTGGAAGTGTTTTATATACACACACACATTCACAAGATGGGAACAAAGCTCTTCTTCCTCCCCTGTCTCTTATCCACTTCATACAGACATTTCCATTACAGGCACCTCTTGTTGTAATGGAGAGTACATTGGACTAAGTCTCATAAGGGTCTTAAAAGCATGCTGATATTGACAAAACATCTACAACAAGCCCCAAATGTTTCTACATCCTTTGAATTATTCTAGTCATAAGTCTCCCTTTTTGCAAACTGGACAAATAATTTCTAAACTTAGGATGTCACACCATATAATATGAGATAATTTCCAGCCATAGTGGCTCTTTCTAAGGTTCTATATGAGAAATATTCAACACCAAGATTCTGGGCTATATTTCCTTTCATTCTTTATTTACTTAATTTCTCTAAGAGGCATGCAGTATTAGAAAGAGACTGTTATAAGTGTTAAACGATTGCCTATTTTGCTATTGAAATTAGCAGTTAGTTTTAATTTACTAAGAAAATGGATGGCATCTTTCTCAAATTCATAAAGATAGCCTGCAGGGAAATAGTTAATTATCCTAAATATATTTCACAACTCCCAAAAGGAGATACCGGAAAACATATTTCAAATACATCTGTTAGAATACCTTCAAAGTCCTTTGATAAACTCTTGGATCATCACAACGATGGGATTTATTATGACCCTTTCTGTATGTGCTGCACAAAGAAAGAGAAGTATTATCCTATACAGAAACCTGTAGCTGCAAGGGGGAAACAGACCATTTAAATGCAAATCTTCTAATCCAAGAGATTCACTCTCTAAATAGAAGTGGGTCTTCAGGGTGACTCATGCAGTCAGCAATATACAGCCATTCTTCTGAGATTACTAATTTTAGGAAATCTAATAACCTGCTTTATTACGTGAGGATACAATGTCCTACCATGTATCCCCAGACTTTCCCTAGTTACTGTTTCTCATAATATGTGGGCTTCCTGGTGGTTTAAAGTTTCAGTGGTTCCTTGAGTTATGAATCAGGTGCCAAAAAAGCTCCAGTTCTGTACTCTAGCTACGGTACTAAATCACCCATAGTAATTACACAGTCTATATTCTCCAGTCACAATTATTGGAAAAGTGTTGAAGAAAAATACGTTAAAAAGACAGAATGGTATATATATTTGAGGGGCAATAATATTTCATAAGAACAGTTCCACTGCAAGATATACACTTCTAAGCTGTCTTTCCACAAATCACACTGAATATTCATTTAAATTTTTTCTCCTATATTCTAGAGCATAGTAAAGTATTTGTAAGCTGTATTTATGATGCTGAAAAATACAAAGACAGACTTACACTGATCAGATCTGGCATCCCAGTTTCAACCTTATTTCCAGAATTTTGGTTTATAAAAAGTAACCATTCTGCATATCCACAATTTTCCAGTATTCACTTGTAAGTAATCAGTGACTCAAGCAAACTCCTGGTGATTTTGGAGGAACGGGTAGAACTGTAAGCTTTAAATAAAATCCATTGCTTAATACAAGCCTTATCTTTGGTCACATCATCAGGATTAGAAGGGCTAAGAGTAACTCTTAAGAGTAACTCTTATTTCTTCTGCTAAAACCAACAACATGCTTCAAATCCCTAAAAAGCAGAATACAGGTAAGGGTTCACACAGGAATTTGCATTTCAACTTGACTTTGAAGAAAAACAGGCATGCTTCTGAATAGGTGGTGGGGAGTTTCAGGGATGTAGGGGAGAAAGGCATTTGAGTTCAGAAGTGTGGCAGATACAGATTAGGAGAGGTTTAAAAAACAGATTAAGGCAAATGACTTACAGGGTAGAGGAAAAGCAGGTAGAGAAGAGATTAGAAGTAAGTGCTAGATTCAAACTATGTAAGAAGTTGTGTTTGCTACCTTAAGGAGTCTAAAATTTTTATAACAGGCTATTCTGAAGGAACTTTGCTTTGTTTTGTCTTATCTTTACTCAGGGTATTTATAAAGCAGAGGATAACATGATGTGAGTTATAGGGAGATAACTTTGCTCTGGGACTACCAAGTAAACTGGAGAGGGGAGAAAGAAAATATTTAGGATACCAATGCAGTCACTAGATCATAGATTATGAAGTCTCACCATAGCTGATGAGATGGAGAAAAATGACTTTAAAAATAAATACAGGACGGAGCTGGACGAATCAGGCTCCCTGACTTCAGAGTATACCACAAAGCTACAGTAATCAAGACAGTATAGTACTGGCACAAAAACAGAAATATAGATCAATGGAATGGGATAGAAAGCCCAGAGATAAACCCACGCACACGTGGTCACCTTATTTTTGATAAAGGAGGCAAGAATATACAGTGGAGAAAAGACAGCCTATTCAATAAGTGGTGCTGGGAAAACTGGACAGCTACATGTAAAATAATGAAATTAGAACACTCCCTAACACCATTCACAAAAATAAACTCAAAATGGATTAAAGACCTAAATGTAAGGCCAGACACTATCAAACTCTTAGAGGAAAACATAGGCAGAACACTCTATGACATAAATCACAGCAAGATCCTTTTTGACCCACCTCCTAGAAAAATGGAAATAAAAACAAAAATAAATGGGACCTAATGAAACTTAAAAGCTTTTGCACAGCAAAAGAATCCATAAACAGGACGAAAAGACAACCCTCAGAATGGGAGAAAATATTTGCAAATGAAGCAACTGACAAAGGATTAATCTCCAAAATTTACAAGCAGCTCATGCAACTCAATATCAAAAAAACAAACAACCCAATCCAAAAACGGGCAGAAGACCTAAATAGACATTTCTCCAAAGAAGATATACAGATTGCCAGCAAACACATGAAAGGATACTCAATATCACTAATTATTAGAGAAATGCAAATCAAAACTACAATGAGGTTATCACCTCACACCAGTCAGAATGGCCATCATCAAAAAATCTACAAACAATAAATGCTGGAAAAGGTGTGGAGAAAAGGGAACCCTCTTACACTGTTGGTGGGAATGTAAATTGATACAGCCACTATGGAGAACAGTATGGCGATTCCTTAAAAAACTAAAAATAGAAGTACCATACGACCCAGCAATCCCACTACTGGGCATATACCCTGAGAAAACCATAATTCAAAAAGAGTCATGTACCACAATGTTCATTGCAGCTCTATTTACAACAGCCAGGACATGGAAGCAACCTAAGTGTCCATTGACAGATGAATGGTTAAAGAAGATGTGGCACATATATACAATTGAATATTACTCAGCTATAAAAAGAAACGAAATTAAGTTATTTGTAGTGAGGTAGATGGACCTAGAATCTCTCATACAGAGTGAAGTAAGTCAGAGAAAGTAAGTAAGAGAAAAACAAATACCATATGCTAACACATATATATGGAATCTAAAAAAAAAAAAAACCATGGTTTTGAAGAACCTAGGGGCAGGACAGGAATAAAGACGCAGATGTAGAGAATGGACTTGAGGACACGGGGAGGGGAATGGTAAGCTGGGACAAAGTGAGAGAGTGGCATGGACTTATATATACAACCAAATGTAAAATAGCTAGCTAGTGGGAAGCAGCTGCATAGCACAGGGAGATCAGCTCTGTGCTTTGTGACCACCTGGAGGGGTAGGATATGGAGGCTGGGAGGGAGATGCAAGAGGGAGGAGATATGGGGATGTATGTATATGGATAACTGATTCACTTTTTTATAAAGCAGAAACTAACAAACCATTGTAAAGCAATTATACTCCAATAAAGATGTAAAATAAAAAAATAAATACACGGACTTCCCTGGTGGTCCAGCGGCTAAAGACTTCACACTCCCAATGCAGAGGGCCCAGGTTTGATCGCTGGTCAGGGAACTAGATCCCACATGCCGCAACTAGTTCAAATACCACAAGTAAAGATCCTGCATACCACAACAAAGATCCCTTGTGCCACAGCTAAAATCCGGCACAGCCAAATGAATAAATAATTATAAATAAATAAATACAGACAGTGAGATTGACAGGCTTGTTGAGTAATTCAATGTACACAGGGAGAAGTCAGAACATTTCTATTTTTGAAGACTGGGTAGATAGAGTATTATTTGCTAAATTAAATGCTCTCTTAATACAACTTGATATTGAGGACTGTGTGAACAGTCTGCAAGGATGTGGGGTGAGGTTTAGGGTGTAAAAGGCCAGAGTCCCACCTGAGTAGAGAAAGCCAACAGGTAAGAGGCTCCCACCAGAGTCTGCAGGACAGCAGAGATGTCCGTGCCCCTGTCCAGACTGGATTATCATGACTCTGCAGATCAGAAGACCTCAACCCTAGTTATATACTAGAATTACCTAGAAGATTAAAAATATACCACTGCCCTGGTCCCATTTCCAGTGATTCTAATTTTGCCCTTGTGTGGGTCAGAGACTTTGCTATTTTCCTTATACGTTTTTCACAGATTCTAACATGCAACGAGGATGAGAATCACTGCTATAAATGGTAACCGAGGAGTGTGGAAACACGTTTTGTTTATTCTCTTTTGTGACCTTCACGTGCATCATAATTAGTCGAATTCCTGTATTCTTCACACCACATGATAATAGCAGCCAGATCTGTTTCATTCACAGTTTCATTTCTCAGGATTCATTACTGTGACTTTGTGCAGTCGTGTAAACTGTTCACTTTCTCATCCACCAATATCTATCCACTGAACAAGGCTATCTGAGACGTGCTAGGAACACAATGGAAAGGAAAATCCTACCTCATCCCTCACTTCATGGAGTTTACAGTCTGTATAGAAAGGAGAAAAGAAGAAATGAAAGGAGAAATCAAAGAAGGAACTTAAAGTCCATATCTTCTCTGCCAAGGTTATATTCACTTTTATGTCATCCCAGATTATGGATATATGGACGTTCAAGCATTGTTGAATAAGTGAAGGAAGCACTTGGGTGGCAAAAGACACGTGTGTGCTATTACAAAATCTGCACATGAGCTCTTTTTTTTTTTCCTTTTCTGTAAGGCTGACCAGACAAGAAATCCGAATATTCTAAATAAGAAGATAATGCTAAGATGCTTACGTTCATTTCTAACAAGCAAAATTAACTTCTGCTAAGAACGCTGATGATTCATGTTGCTCACTGTCCCCTAGAAGAAGCTGATTATTATGAAACAGAGCAGAACCCCTTCCCTTCAGAAGACCTAAATAATAATACTTAAATTATCTTAATGAAGGTGTAGACCTCCACAGCTCATTTTAGAAAGGGTAAATCTTCCAAAAATCTTAAGAATTAGATCACTTAGAGGACAAAGATTCAGTAGGGTCTAAATCTGTATCCCTAATTTTTCCTTTCAGAGGAAGTTTATTTGGTTAGAGTAAACTACACGGCATATAGTGAGATGAGGAAAATACGCATTTTCAGACCTGAGTAGAAAGACAGTAAGAAGTGCCAGGCAAACATTTTGCACATTGTTCAGAGCAACTGATATAAACATCTTTGTTGAGGCCATATCCTTAAATAAGGATATCTTGATTTAATTTAAAAACTAAAGAAAAAATACAGAAAATGAATTTTAAGAAAACTATACTTGGAATCATAGAATCAGAGGATTTCAAGCCTAGGAAGGCCTCAGGAATTTATCCCCACTAGGTCAAATTTTCTTTCTATTGATATTTTTTGATAACAGTTTTATTGAGTTTCAACTTACATATCGTAAAATACACCCATTTTAATTATTCAATTCAATAGTTTTGGTAAATCTACAGAGTTGTGCAATCATCATCATAATTCAGTTTTAGAAGCTTTCAATCATCCCAGGGATTCCTCATACGTATTTGCAGACAATCTTTGTTCCCACTCCTAACCCTAGGTAACCACTATTCTACTTCCCGTCTCTACGAATATCCATATTATGAACATTTCAGATAAACAGAATCATACAACATGTTGTCTTTTGTGCCTGACTTCTTTCGCTTGGCATAGTAACTCTGAGGTTCATCTATGCTGTAGCATATGTGGGTAGTCTGTTTCCTTTTCAATGCTGAATAATATTCAATTACACCAACCCTTTGAATTTAAGGATGAAGAAATTGAGATCACGTGAGGCAGCATCACTATTTCAAGTCCCTACAGCAACTGTGGCCTCTCTGGATGTGAAATCACACTCTGACACTGGACGATAAATGTCCTGACCTCATACTAGCTGGTTCTGTTCACTGGGGAGACGATTATCAGTATGTAACCTGTAGGTGATTTTGTGTCTGGAACTTCTCACATTAAGTTCAGAGCAACTGTCACTTAGCTAAAGCAGAAAGCTTGACCCTTGCTATCTCCCAGGCCTTTATGAAACCCAGTCCCCCTAAAACCAAGTTCCTCAAAGTGTTTATGATTAACCTATCTAAAATGGTATCCTCTTTCTTGTTCAACACCTGTTCTCCTCAATATTGAAAAGTATCAAAGAAAAGGGAGGACTGAAACCGAGCAAGACCCCATGGGGCCCTCCAGGGTACAAATCCTTTCTGGGTCTCACGTTTCGTGTTTGTAAAACAAAATAGGCTTCATTCAGCCTCCTTGACCTTCCCTGACTGAGTTCTAAAGGGCAGATTCAAACAGTTGCTAATCAGGCAAGGGAGGGGATGCAGAAACAAAGGAGGAGCAGCCAAGAAACAATTGTGCAGCCATGGGGCAGGGTCCTGGTTCCTCCTCGAGGAATACACAAAACAGTATCTTCCAGTTCCTCTGCAGGAACTAAGGCCCCCACCCAGGTGGAGGATGGCAACTTCAGACTGAGCACAAGAGTCCTGGAACACTACCCTGTTACCTCACCACCAACCAATCAGAAGAAAGTCTGCACACAGGGGAAGATAAGGAAGACTCTGACCTCCTCCGCAAATGATTAACTGTGATTAACTTTCCCTTTCTCCCTTTAAAAACCTTCATGGTCCAGCAGAATCTTCAGAGTTGGTTCTTGGACATGAGTCCACCTTCGTCCCTGGTTGCTGGCCTCCTGAATAAAGCAAACTTTCCTTTCCAACCAACACTTGTCTCTTGAGTACTGGTTTTCAAGTGGCGAGCAGTCAAACCTGAGTTTGGTAACATTTACTGTAAGCTTTCATTAACATACTTCTACACCTCCCCAACATCAATTTCTTTGGGGGGGGGAAGTCCCAATATATGTTGTGATTATTTCAGAATTATTCGTCTATTTATATATCTTTCTTCCCCAACTATTTTGTAAGCACTGTCAAGGAGGAAGAAAATTTCCTCTACTCTTCCAGGTTCTTCTGGCTGGTCTAAGAATTAAATTGAAGGAGACAGGTTAACAGAAGAAAATCGAACAAAAGTTTAATAACAGGTATATGTCGGAGAGACCCAGAACTAGGTAACTTGTCAAAATGGCTAAAACCCTCACCTTAAACACCATCTTTAGTTAAAGACAAAAGAGGAAACTGGAGCAGTGGTTTGGGACTTCAAAGGGGAGGACGGCAATTCTCATGGAGATGAAAAAACAAATATTTGGTAAACAAATGTTGGCTAGGCCCTGCAGAGACAGAGGGACACAAAGACAGGAATTTTAACAGACTCTGCTGGGCTCCTCCCTGCTGGTACACCTAATGCATACTATAGTTATCTTCCTGCAACAGATCCTCTATCTAAATTCTTCAGGCAGTTAGAAAGAAGGTCAGTTTCTTTCTGAATCTTTTGGGTGTGTTTTTAGATTCAAATAATCCAGATGCCAAGGAGACATTTTGGGATGGCAGGTTTTGCTCCCCTACAGCACTTTTCATGAGGGAGCTGTCCAAGGCCTAGGGCCACAACTGCCACACAGAACTCTGGCTGCAAACATATTTCCATTCAAATGCTGTGCTTTTTAGTAAATAGAGAAACTCATCTAATGTAACTCTTCTGAGGTCCCACAGGTAATGAGTAACAGAGAAAAGTAAAGAATTCAGATTTTGTTTACTTCTACACTTGGAACATTTTAGTGACTAAAGATGAGCTCCGAATTCTATATTTTCTTGGATAGTCAGGAAAGTTAACCGTATTATTTTGCGATCTCCAAGGAATCTAATGAAGGCTGTCACTCTCCCTAATTAGTCCCATTTGATTTTCATTTTATTAAAAACAACATGGTGACACATGCTTGCCCTCTCACCTGATTTTAATTAGGTCTCATGAAACACAATTTAGCAAATCTGGCCATTCACCTCATTATAAAAGAGACAAATTATTCTAAACCAGGTTTCTAACGAAAACAAAATCCTCTTTTCCAACCAAAAGGCACTGTCTGCTCCTCGACATTAAATATCTGCAAAACAGACATAAGCCATCAATTTCCAAGGACATGTTATTTTAAATATTCTTAATCCCAGATTTTAGACAATTAATAATTTTCATTTATATATTGATATGCTGATCTAATAAATAATATATTCAAGCCATTAAAGTAGGTAAGCAAAAAAGGAGTTAATATGGAGTAGGGGCTTCCCTGGTGGCGCAGTGGTTGAGAATCTGCCTGCCAATGCAGGGGACACGGGTTCAAGCCCTGGTCTGGGAAGATCCCACATGCCGCGGAGCAACTGGGCCCGTGAGCCACAACTACTGAGCCTGCGCGTCTGGAGCCTGTGCTCCACAACAAGAGAGGCCGCGATAGTGAGAGGCCGGCGTACCGCGATGAAGAGTGGACCCTGCTTGCCACAACTAGAGAAAGCCCTCACACAGAAGCGAAGACCCAACACAGCCATAAATAAATAAATAATTTAAAAAAAAAAAAAATTAAAAAAAAAAAAAATGGAGTAGTGAAGCACATGGAATCTGTCAGACTTCCTGGGTTCAAATCTTCTCACTTCCACATACCACATTTGTAACCACGGGCATGTTCCATTACATGTGAACTCTCACCTGCAAAATGAGAGTAATAATACTATCAATCATACTGGGTTGTAGTGCAGATTAAAAGACATATTACAAGTTAAGCATGTATAATAGTGACTGGCAAAGTATTATATATCATTATAGCTATTATTGAATTGAGGTCATTCTTTGAATTTATTTTCTATTACTACTTTTAGAAATTTTCATAGGGCCTGGAATTTCTATGAGATACCATATTCTAAATATTCTATCCTTGGTCCATCAACTTAAAATATTACAAAATTTCAATCCCAGACTGCTGCTGCTTTCTGAAGAAGCACAGAGTCCTTTTTCATCCATATGACCAGACTTTCAGATCAGACAATATGATACGTAAGTGAGGTATCCTGATCTTATAATGCAATTTGAGTCTTCAAAACTCCTATATTGTGTCCCATGGTATTTCTAATTGCTATAAATGAAAATTGGATAGTTTCATACTATTCCCTAAACACAATTATATTTTCACTAATATCACATGTCTTACCATAAATTTTAACTTCATGAAAAAGTGAAAACTTCAAATGGGAATTCAACACAGACTAGAAAATACTGGGGAGAAGAACATGAGAGACAGAGAAAAAAAGAATGAGAATGTATATACCTCTTGGTATAGGTAGAAGTGGTAGAGGGAATATTTGTATTAAATCTAATGCTGCAACATTAAAATCCATTGATACTAGGTTGCAATTTCATTGAGGAATATATAAAAGTCCAAGATAAAAGTTATGATCATAGGGACTTCCCTGGTGGCACAGTAGTTAAGACTCTGAGCTCCTAATGCAGGGTGCCCGGGTTCGATCCCTGGTCAGGGAACTAGATCCCACATGCGTGCTGCAACTAAGAGTTCATGTGACAACTAAGGAGGCCACCTGCTGCAAATAAGACCTGGCACAACCAAATAAATAAATATATTTTTTTTTATTTTAAAAAATAATAATAAAAAAATAAAAAGAATGTCTTGACAGAGCATTTTTTTAAAAGTTATGATATTTCATAAAGTACAAAGCACTATAAAAGTCAAAATTAAGGCAACCTATGGAATGGAAGGAAATATCTGCAAAACATGTATCTGATAAGGTATTAATATCCAGAATATGTAAAAAATACCTACAACTCAACAACAACCAAAATAACCTAATTAAAAAATGGGCAAAGGACATCAAAAGACATTTCTCCAAAGAAGATATACAGGGCTTACCTGGTGGCACAGTGGTTGAGAGTCCGCCTGCTGATGCAGGGGACACGGGTTCGTGCCCCAGTCCGGGAGGATCCCACATGCCGCGGAGCGGCTGGGCCCCTGAGCCTGCGCTCCATAACCAGAGAGGCCACAATGGTGAGAGGCCCGCGTACCGCAAAAAAAAAAAAAAAAAAAAAAAGAAGATATACCAACGGCCAACAAGCATATGAAAAGATGTTTAACACCACTAATCAACTGGGAAGTGCAAATCAAAACCACAATTAGATATCATCTCACACCCATTTGGTTGATCACTATTAAAAACAAGCAAACGGGTATTCCCTGGTGGCGCAGTGGTTGAGAGTCCGCCTGCCGATGCAGGGGACACGGGTTCCTGCCCGGGTACGGGAAGATCCCACATGCCGTGGAGCGGCTGGGCCCGTGAGCCATGGCCACTGAGCCTGCACGTCCGGAGCCTGTGCTCCGCAACGGGATAGGCCACAACAGTGAGAGGTCCGAGTACCGCAAAAAAACAAACAAACAAAAAAACAAGCAAACGAACACCCAGAAAATAACAAATGATTTTAAGGATGCAGGGGGAAAAAGGAACCCTTGTACACTGTTGGTGGAAATGTAAAATGGTGCAGCTGCTATGCAAAAATGTATGGGGTTTCTGAAAAATTAAAAATAGAATTAACATATGCTCTAGCAATTCCACTTCTGGGTATATATCCAAAAGAATTAAAAACAGGGTCTAAAAGATATAAATATATACACACCCATATTCGCTGCAGCATTATTCACAATAGCTAAAAGATGGAAGCAACCTAAATGTCCATCAACAGAGGAATAAAATTCAGTATATACATAAAATGGAATATTATTTAGCCTTAAAAAAGAAAATCCTGTTATATACCACAACACTGATGCACTTTGAGGATATTATGCAAAGGGAAATAAGCCAGTCACAAAATGACAAACTCTGCATAATTTCACTTATATAAGATATCCAAAATAGAATGGTGGTTGTCACGGGCTGGGAGAGGGAGAAATGGGGAACTGATGTTCAGTGGATATGGAGTTTCAGTTTTGCAAGATGAAAAGGTTCTAGAGACCTATTGCTGACAATGTGCATACAGTTAACAATATCATACACTTAAAAATGGTTAAGACAGTGAATTTTCTGTTAAGTATTTTTTACTGCAGAAAAACACATGCATTTTGGCCAAGGGGTATCCAACTATACTAAAACAAGTATATGTTATATGTATCACAGATTGGAAATGTGATTTAGTAATTGGCCAAATCATTTTGGAATACAGATCCTGCAACACAAATATACCTGAAGGAGCGTAATTTTTAATTGCGTAAGTTTGTATAGCCTGTACCTTATCTCTTCTCCAACGATATTGATAATGGATAGCAAAGAGAAAACATAAGCATATTCTCTGATTTACTCATCAGGAAATTTTTTTTTAAATTATATATCCATTTCTGTTACTCACTTCACGTGGATCTTCAGAAGACTCAAATGATTGTACTTTTCCCTAAATGCCAATTTAAGGACTTGAGAAAAACATATTGTCTGTGAAGCAGCCCTTGCTTACACCCTCAAAAAGTTCTGGCATTCTAGTTTCTTTTTATGTGTAAACAAATGTAATATAAACGTGCTGTCTTCTCTGTGGCTTATTTAGAGGTACTAAGGGAAGTCTGAGAGGTGTCACATTCCAAAACAGTACCAGGAAGCTATGGCATTTTCTGTTTCAACCCAAGTCTGATTATAAAGGCCATACCCTGACTACTCTACAATTCTTCTCTTTCTGATTTCCCCATGTCCCCTCTTTGGTAAGCTCATTAATGTAGCTGAAGTACAGCTTTCAGATTCAGTCATATAGAGATTTACTTAAGGAGTATGGTTCAGAGGCCACAATGGAGAGTTAGATTCCAACTCACTGCAGAAAGAATTTCATGATAAGTGCTTTTCAGCCACGAATGAAAAGTTACTGCACAGGATACCGTGAAAACGTTCTTTCAGCAGTCCAAGTAAGATGCAAAGAAACCTCTTAGGAGAGGTGAAATGTTTGGAGAAATGTCTCTTACATCTTACAAACCGTATATTACAACTGGGGAGTTTTCCTCTGGTGAGAACAAGTTTCTCTCACAGGAGGTTGATGACCTCTTAAAAAAAAAAAATCAGAGAGGAAAAAACAAAGATGTTAACAATACAGAAAAAGATACACATAAAACAACACAATTTTCATTTTCCCCACACACATACGTGAGCACACACACACATCAGTTATCACTGACATTTCGAACGCTGTATACTTATGTGCATCTTAGATAAATCCAACTCTTCATCACTCATCTTGTTATTCACTCTATTACCTATTCATGCTTTAATCTCTCACCAAGATCAATACTGTGTGCTTTATTGTGCAGCTGCCCCAAATTTCAACTTGTTAAAAAAGATTTCTCTTGCACTTGTTTACTAGGTATTAAATTATATACTTCATTTAGGTATCTGGAAATAAGTTAATGACTTCAGAACACATCTTCAGTATTAAGTGCTGGAAATTTTGTGCACAATAAGGAATTCACCTATCTGCCATAGCTGTGAAAAATGCAGTAGTACACATCCAGTCATTAGAAACTGGTGTCCTGTCTTTCAACACAGGTACCAGATGTCGTTTCATATTTAATAAAGTGATATAACGATTTATTAATCCTGTGGGAGAAAAAGAATCATAATTCTGTATTGTCTCTATCTCCAACAACACAAAATCCTCTAATTTCCCACCATGGATGTGTGTACAGCAACACCATCTTTTAGCTATAATGGCGTATATACACACCTCATCAGAAGACGGATCTCAGTAAGTGTTACTTTCATTTTCCCACATACAAACAGGTTGGCCTCTTCAGCGGGGTCTTTTCTTCCTCTTGTCAAGCCTTCTCTGAGCATCTGTCATTATTTCAACATCTGGAGGGGCAGATAAGCTACTCAAATTGGAACATTGCAGTCAGCAACTTTATCCAGGAAACGAAATTTGTCACCTCTGCAAAGCAACTGTCTTCTGCCAGCTCTTGACTTCCTATCCTCAGGCCAAACTCAAAAATCAGGCCTCCCAGTTTGTAGGGCTGCTGTGCTATGGACTAATTCAGCTATGGAGAAAAGGATGACAAAGGGTGGAAAGATCATGATTAACTCAAATTAATTTCTAGAACAACAGGAAACCCATCTCAACATGATATAAAGATTTAATCTTAACCTGATGTCTCTCCAGACATTACACGACTTCCTTCTTAAAGAAATATTGAATGTTGCTCTGCATTTTTTCCTGACAATTGCTTGTACCATCATTGTGCTGCTTTGATCAGAGGAAGAGGTCATCTTCTTAAATTAACCAGAAAAGCTAACAGTTGCTAATTTGAGGTGTGATATGAAAGAAATTCACAAATCACCCATTCCTTAGTCTCCTCATTGAATTAAAGTGACAGTAGAGCTGCACACACATAAAATTATATTTTAAAGGCAAATCGGATCGGATTCTTTCTCTGATTAAAACCATTCACTGATTCCCTTTCCCCAGAGAGTATCTGGATGCTCTTACGAGCTTGTCAAGGTGAGTTGTCTTCTGGCTCTTTGATTCTCCAGGCTTGCGTCCCACCCTTGCTGTACACTCCAACCACTTGAATTTCTCTATACCATGCCCTCTTGCCAATGTACATGTTATTCCTATTTCTGGGATGCCCCTCAGCCTAGAAGGATGCTTCTCAAAATCAATGTACATTCAAATCATCAAGGAATCTTGTGAAAATGAAGGTTTTAGACTGTGTATTTATAACAAGCTTCCAGGTGACGCTAATACTGTTGAGACCTATAGTATACTTTGAGTATACCATGGTCCTAGAGCACTTATTCTCAGCTCAGGGGTGATTTTGCTCCCCAGGGCCATTTGGAACTATCTGGACACATCTGCCATAACTTGGGGGACAGGATACTGGCATCTAGTAGTTAAAGACCAAGAATATTACCAAGCATCGTACAATCCCTAGGACGATCTACAATGACAAAGGCTTACTCAGGCCAAAATGTCAACAGTGTGAAGTTGAAAAATCTTGATCTACAGGGTATCTAGTCTTCAGGAACCAGCTCAGTTCACCTCTTCTCTGAACAAGTGCCTAATCACACCTAACTGTTTCTGGCTTCCCCATCCATCCAACCCCATCACTCCCTCACAGACCTAATAAAGTATACATATGGTTTATCTGCTATATTATCAATTACTTCTTTACATACCTAATTTCACTTCTATTTGTGATCATCTCGAGTGCAATTATCATATTTGTGTCACAGCACACAGCACCTATTTTGTTGTTGGTTTTAGGGCACTTTTCCATGTGACTAATATGAGATGTTGAAAGAAAATGAGATCATTAAAATTTGTAAAATCCAATTTTGCCATCATAAGCAAAGGGTAAAACAAGAGGGTGCCATTTGGTTTACTTAACCTATCAAGGATTTACTATTCTGATAAGAGCTGAGAAAAACGGTTATTCCAACTGTTCACAAAAATGTGATAGGTTCACGTTACTCAGAGATAAATTGTTGATAGTCTTTAAAATAGACCTGTTCTTTGATCATCTCTAAGAGGTCACTTTTCACTGGTTGATTTGGAGTCGAATCAGTCCATTGACATAGAGAAGGAATTCTTATCCATGTGTTTATGATAGAATTTAGGAATTCTGTGAATTCAGAGGGGAAAAAAATACACCTAATTTAGTGTTTTATGTTTAATGAAGGAAACAAAGCACAGAGTCTTTAATACACTGTTATTTGTGGCTACCACAAATGTTTTCATATCTTATTACTGTGTTTCAAACACCTTGAAATATTGTTTATAATAATGCTACTTTAAAATTACAGTACTTAAGAGATTATTTAGTATGTTAATGAGGAAGCACTTATATTTCTACGCCACAATTAAAACACTTTGACAATTTTATTTCAACATAATTAACTTTCTTCATAATCCCATTGCTTTATCTAAAAATATTATTTTAATAGTTAATCCATCAGCTGCATGGAATACCATCCTCAACACCCCACTTCAAACCCTGTCAGTCTGACTAATTCATATGTATGAGAATATTTCATGACTGTACTTTCACTGTAGAACCTTATTAAAGTTATCAGTGGGTATTCAGAAAACACTGTGTAAGGGCCATTCTGCAAAAGACAAACAAAATATATAACATACTGTATTAGTTGTCCGTTGCTGCATAAGAAATTACCCAAAATTTACAAACTTAAGACAACACAAATATATTATCTTACAGTTTTGTAAGTCTGAAACAAATCTCATCAGGCTAAAATCGAGGTGTCAGTAAATCATATCCCATCCTGGAGGCTCCAGGGGAGAATCTATTTCTTGCTCGTTGGGTTGTTAGCATAACAGCTTCTCGGGGTTGTAGGAACCAGGTCCTTGTTTTTCTTGCTGCTTATAAGATGAGGGCTATTCATTACTTTCTTTGGCTAATGGCCCCATCCTACATCTTCAAAGCCAGCAACAGCAAGTCTAATATTTTTTATATCACATCTCTCTTCTTCCATCATTTTTCAGTTTTCAGAATGCACGTGACTAGGATAAAGCACCCCTCTTTCAAAACCTGTAACCTTACTCTCATCTGAAAAGTTACTTTTGACATATAAAGTAACATATTTACAGGTACTAGGGATTAGGATGTGGCCTATGTATCCCAGGTGCCTAGAAGTATCTCACAGTGACTAGAAACACTCTTTATCTTTGAATTTCATTAATATTTAATCATTATTAAGTAGGGGTACCTGAATCTTATGCCAACGAATGAAAATTAATTTTATTATTTATTAATGTAATATATGTAGAGCTGTCATAATCAGTTCTGACATAATATTCTTACTAAAGGGAGGATAAAGAGCTTTGCTTTATGCTTCTTTTTTCTAAATCTTCTTTTCCTAAATTCTATTAACCTATGGATACGTATAGTTTTATAGCTCTTGATATCTTTTGCATACTGTGCCTATTGTCTTTTAAAAATATTTTGGTGTCTATGTACAGTGTTAGCACATGACATGACATTTTCAGAAGTAAAATTTTGGAAATTACCTGATGAAAGGATTTTATTCTCCAATTTTGGACTATGTTTATAGGAAGAATCCTATAAAAGTAAAGAGATCAAAGAACATGTAGTTAAATGATGAATTATCCTTCTCAAAAATTATCTATGTTTACGGGGTGAAGATTACCCAAGAAATTTAAGGACACATACCTACTGAATATGTAGGATATATAAAGTCATGGTATTAATAAAACCCTAATTTTTATATTTTTGAATACTGTTCTAAACTGACAAGGTAGATTATTCAGAAAGTTACAAGTCTTCAGCATATTTGAGTCAGAGTATACACTGGCCACAGCTTAAGAGGGAAAAAAACCTGTCTAGGGAGAGAGATTCAATTTGTAGAAGTGCTCTTTCTTGGGGAACCACAGGTAAAAAAGTAGAAAATGAAATAAAATCCTAGTTACAACAAGGGAATGTCAAAAGCAGTTCACGACTTCCTGTAGAAAATAACCCTTTAGCCACTGCTCATATCCCTCTTTCTCTTTACTGCTTTTTAAATCAGCAAAGAGGATCAGTAAAGGATCTTTGGAACTGAGAGCTGGTTTCACTAATGAGTCTCCTGATGCTGTCCCAGTGATGGGCACGGCAGAATTCCATCAATAAAACATTAAGATAAAGCACCCACAGCCCTTAAGGTAGCAGCCAAATCTCATCCCAGGGACTTGCATTTTGTGTCAATTAAGGAGCAGACTTCAAGAGACGAAACTGACTTTGCTCAGGCTTGCAGGACACCTCCGGCAAACATTAGCACAACAATCGCCATCATATTTTTTGCGCCTCTCAGGTCCATGTGCAATGACTATCTCTCTCATTTCTCATTGGCATGCTGTTGTTCTAATTTACTCACCAAGACTTGCACTTAAGTCCCAGTTGAGCTTGTTGGACACCGAAATGGAGTTAACAGGCACAAGCCTTTTCCAAACCTGTATTTTCTCCATTTATTAGTAAACCTCTCAACTCATCTTTTTCTTTTTTTTGCTTCCATCAGGAGAGTTTCAAGACAACCCTGTAAGGCGAGATAAGAATGTTCTTATTTATTAAACTAATGCTTCTATCAATATAAATAAATTTGAATTCCAGGTGAGTTCCGGGGGGCATCTCTTTCTCCTACTTTTGGTTCTTGAATTCCAGGAAAAGCAATAGTGAAAGAAGAGCTATTAACACAAACTCACTCTGTTTATTTGTTGTAGCAGCAAATGTTCCATAATGTAAATACTAGGATGGAATTTACAGTGAACATCAGTACATTTCTGAGTTTCTTATCACACCTAAATTAACTAAAGGTTTTTTGTTTAAGGGATCTCTTCTTCTGATTAAAATGTAGTTAGAATCATAAAATCCTGTGGTTTTACATTTGGGAATCTCATTCACTTAATTTGCATAAACTGCCATTTTTATATCTTTAAAGAATAAACAAATTTACATTTTTTTTCATGTAACTTGTCTCATCAGAAAAAGCTCTGAATATTCAGGTAAGTATAATTGGTCTTTGCTGTCACAGTAGTTTAGGATGTGATTTACCTGCCTTTTCTAAGATACGTAAGTATACCCTGATTAAATAAACACGAAAGTGACCAAGCAAACATTTTAATCTCACAAAGCGAACAGGTGTGCAAAAGGTGGATAGCACCGCCACTCCCACTCACCCTGCAATGTACCGAATTCAAATACTGCCCATGATAAGATTCAACCTCAACCTCTTCCCTGGAGACACAGCACTGCCATGAGCAACCTCTCACTAGCAATTTACCTCTGACACTTCCCAAGGCTCTGTCACCATCAGCAAGAAATCTCCACACATGCTCCTTTTCCCTCTTGCCAGATTGCTCCAGTTAGAAAACAATTCGAAACTTGGGAAATTTAGACCAAGAAGCGGTATCTTTCTTATCATTTCTCATTTTACATACAACAGAAGCACAATTTTACCTAAGCACTAAAGATGCCCAGTTGTTTACATGATCTGAAGCGTGATTTGGGGACAGAATTAAGTTTAGGGATTCTGTTTAAAACACCTTCTAATGCGCTGTTACGCAGTTTCGACATTTAGAAGAACACGATTATCTTACTGTTAGTGAATTAGAGACATGATGGAAAATGGACAATAATGAAGGAAGGTAATCCATTTCAGACAAAAAATATTTCTTCACAAATCAGAAGAAACTGATTTACACTCTGTATGATAGAACATGGGGAGTCATCCCATTCAGCACTTCTCCAGAGAGGGCAAAAAAAGGGGGTCAGAGGAGCGACCTCCCCAAGTCAAGCGTTCAAAGAATGTTTTTACTGATTACCCACCCTGGGCCTTGCATATAACATGTCACCCAGTACTTCAGGAACCAGAGATATGAGTGCCTGCTCTGAGCTTTGTTGGGAATCCAGCTCTGTGCAAAGCAGAAGTAATTCTTGTGTTCATAGTCTCTTTAGTCTAATGAAAGGAGAGTCAAATTAAAGATACATGTATGAGCACATAGCGAATTATAAACTGTAACTGTGGTAAGTCCTTTTTGAAAAGAATTACAAGTTGACACGAGATAAGAAGGGAGTTGCTGGAACAGACCACAGACTAAAAGAAAGTCCATTTTGAGGAATTAGAATTTAAAACCTAAAACTTAAATAGAAATTGACCAGAACCCCTTCCCAAAAATGGGGTTGATAGGAAAATGACCTAAGTAGATAGAGCAGCCAAAGTAAAGTCCTGCAAATTGTAAGGAGGACAGCATATATGAAGAATTTATAAGGAGGCCAAGAGATCTTGGGAGTTTCAAGAAACGTGGAAAATATTAGAATATATTGGTGACTTGTGTAAAACCTCTCTATGGAAGACTATACTTCAAAAATTGGTCCTCTAGGGACTTCCCTGGTGGCACAGTGGTTAAGAATCCGCCTGCCAATGCAGGGGACACGGGTTTGATCCCTGGTCCGGGAAGATCCCACATGCCACGGAGCAACTAAGCCCGTGTGCCACAACTACTGAAGCCCACGCACCCTAAAGCCCACGCACCGCAACACTGAACCCGCGTGCTGCAACCACTGAAGCCCGCGTGCCTAGAGCCCATGCTTCGCAACAGGAGAAGCCACCACAATGAGAAGGCTGCACACCGCAATGAAGAGTAGCCCCCACTCGCCACAACTAGAGAAAGCCCGTGCACAGCAACGGAGACCCAACTTAGCCAAAAAAAAAACTGGTCCTCTAATTCCAATTCCATTGCTATGGTTTGTTAACTCATAAAAGCATTTCCCATTTGTATGCAACATGACATAGAAAACATTTGGAACTTGGAGGCACGTTAAATTTCCACGCACTCCACACGTAAATTTGGTGCTCTTCTCGAAAACTTCCATTTTGATTGTATAATCAAAACCAGTGGCAGATATTGCCAGCTAAGTAGAGTTTAGCAAATTAAACTACATTACATCAAAACACGATGCTCTCATCCAGCATACAATCCCCTATCATCAAACAGTTGGCAGTGAGCATGTATTTTGCAAGTTTCCCTATCTTAATCTGTATTTGCCCTCAAACCTTCCTCAGGGCTCTGTCTACATTGTCAAATGAGGAGTTGAGCCATCACCATGGGATGGGTATTGATGGAGACAGTTCAGGTCAAATGAGTCCCCTTTTCCCAGATTCTGCTCTATAATAGGCTGGCGTCTCCTCTTCAATTTGCTTGCATAAACAGAGCCTTAGAGCAAGTGTGAGACGAGTAGATATTCCAAACGTGTCTCAAATAATATTACAGATATAAGGTCTTGTCTACAAAGCATATTTGACCCATAACATTTCAGTGCTGAAATGACAGTGTGGAGAGATTCTGCTCTGACTTTTTTTTGTTGTTATAGTTAAGGAAACTGAGGCTGAAAAATGTTCATTCATTAGCGCTACTGCATGGTGCCACAAACACATTCCCTGGTGGAAACAGAAGTGAAATACATGTATCTTGACTCCTATTTCAAACTTTTCCCTGGGCATCCGTACATTGTGACTGGAATCCATTCATCCAACAACTATTAGCAAACACTCAATATTTATCAGTCCATACAGGACTCTTGGAAGAGAAATAACCATAACTAACCACAGCTTACTCTGTGCTAGGAACTGTGCTCAGAGATTTACATGTAATTCTTCTCATTGCCATACTATGCTTAGGAGGGAGACATGATTATTAACCCCATTCTATATAAGAAAAGACTGAAAATTTTAAGTTTGAGTAGCTTCTCCCCAAATCACATAGGTATTAGGTGGTTAACAGAACTTCACGCCCCCAGCCTGAAGTCTTAAGCATTATGCTATTCTGCCCCATAAGTAATGATTTGGATATTCTTTTGTGAGAAAAAATAATAATTTTGACATATTTGATAAATATTCATGAAGTTCTACTACGTGTCTAGAACTGTGTTTCTTGCTGAGGATGCTCTGGGGAACACAATACACGTATTTCTTATAGAGCTTACTGCCCAGTAGGTGAAGGGGATATTAAGCAAAGAATGACACAAATGTAGTTAAGTACCAAGAGTACTTTTAATAGTACCTTAAATATACTAAGGATTAATAGGAGGCACTGTAAAACAATATAACAACTATCCATTGGTATCAGGGAGGTGGTTGTCAAGATAAGGCTTAAAGGAAGAGAGGGAATTGACAAGAAAAGAGAAGACAAGAAAAGAGGTAGCGGGAATAGGTAGGTGCACAGGTGCTGGGTTGGAAAAGAACTTGATGCATATTAAGCACAGAGATGGCCAATGTGACCATAACGTACTAAACACAGGGATATATATGCAAAATGGAGCTGAAGAGAAAAGTAAAGTGTGCCAAGAGCATGCAGGCTGGTGAAAGATTTTGGTCTTTTCCTACAGCGTGTTATATGGCTATTGGGAGTTTTAGTAGGAGGGTATTCTCAGAAGATTTATGTTTTAAGAACTTGATTGCTATGTAGTAAAGGCATTACCGAGGGCCGAGAGGGAAACTTTTTTTTTTTTTAATTAATTTATTTATTTTGGCTGCCCCAGGTCTTAGTTGCGGCACGTGGGATCTTTGTTGCGGCATGCAGGATCTTTAGTTGCGTCATGCGGACTCTTAGTTGCGGCATGCGTGAGGGATCTACTTCCCCGACCAGGGATAGAACCCGGGCCCCCTGCAATGGAGCGCAGACTCTTACCTACTGGACCACCAGGGAAGTCCCAAGAGTGAAACTTTTCAAGCGTTGGCATTTCATTTATTTACTAGCATGCTGGCAACCTGGAGTGCAAACAGAGAAGAACAAGAATGTTGGGCAAAGACTCCAGAAATCATGCCATTTAAATATTATGGAAAGAACTGGGCATGCTTACTTTTGAGAAAGAGAATTAGGAGAGAGTAGAGCTTTTATAGGAGGGAGGAGATGGAAACAATGAGCTGAATTTCTAAGGAGACATATTTTAGCTCACTAGAGCCATTTTTATACTCAGAGAGAGTCAATAAAATAATGGGCAGCTCTATGACATTGTCAGTTTTCTGGCCCTTGAAGACATTTAAGGCGGTATTGCATATTCCTATTTCTCAGGATGTTGTAGAACTGGTTCCATAACTGGAACAGACATTTGGACAAAGTATCTTCCTCCAAAATTGGTTCAAATGCTAACATTATTAATTTGCCTTACAAATCTGAATGTCAAACAGCAACCTACTGCTAGAGATGAAGTAATATAATTTCTTTGTATGTGGAATTCAGATGGAATCTTTACTGTATTTACAAAGTAAGGACTATTTTGCCTTCAGAAACTCTGATGGATTTTCCTACACAAAAATCATGACTTCCTCGATTCAGCTCGATCCCTGCCTAGAACTGGTGACCAGGCACAGAATTAGCATAAACTAAAGACAGAGCTTCTATTTAAGATATATCTTATTCTTCTTCTGCTTATATTCTACCAGTGAATATGCAAATATTGTAATTAATAATGCTTTCTATTAATAACTTTATAAAACATTAAAAATTTAAATCCGAAGTAAATTTTTCTCCCTCTGCTTTGGTTCAGTTCATTACCTCTAACTTTTTTTCATTCTTTCCCTACTTTCCATTCTTTCTTCCACTCTCACTGTGCTTCTTCCATATCACAGCTAGAGTCATCTTTCTTATGCATACATGTCTTTGTGCCACTCCCATGTTTAAGACACACATACATAGAAAATTTCTTCCCAGTGCTTACAGTGTAAAATCTATACAGTTTTATCTTGATATAAATTACCCTTTGTAATTTTTATCTAATGTACCTGATCATTCTCACATACATCCCTTCTATTTTATTCATTACAATGTATTCAAGCTACTGTGGACTACTTTTCATTTACAAAAAAGCAGTAGTAATTATTATAGTAGTATTAGTATTTTAGTATTAAAGTAGTTTTAGTTACAGTAAAAAGCAATGGCCAGGGGCTTCCCTGGTGGTGCAGTGGTTGAGAGTCCGCCTGCCAATGCAGGAGACACTGGTTCGTGCCCCGGTCCGGGAGGATCCCACGTGCTGCGGAGCGGCTGGGCCCATGAGCCATGGCCGCTGGCCCGCGTACCACAAAAAAAAAAAAAAAAAAAAAGCAATGGCTGTCATTTAAGGACCTCATATGAACCAGACATTTTAACATGACTTTATTTTTTTCATTTATTCAACATATACTTATTAAAGGGCACTCAGGCACTGATCCAGGAAGCTGAGATAATGCAGTGAACAAAACAGGTGATGTCCCTGTTTCATGGAGCTTATATTCCAATGAGTCATGATGTCACATTTTACAGAGATATGTATTATTCAGTATTATCTCTTCCCTTTTCAATTTCTTTCCTAGCCTAAGGGTCTATGTCTCTCTGTCTCTCTGTCTCTCTCTGTCTTTCTCTGTCTCTCTCTCTCTCTCCCTATATATATATATATATATATATATATATATATATATACATATATAAAATGTGCCTTGGAAAAAGCATAAATAAACAAAGTTTCTCCATACCCCCCCCAAAATGAAAATCTAATTGCTTAAATAAGGGGCATGCATTAATACGCCTGTTAAGAAAAATTATAGCTCCCAGAATAGAAATATGGGCTTTTAACCTTGTTTTGATTCAATAACCTCCATTGTTGAGGAGGTCTGCCAACTGGACTGTATCTTTGAAGCCTCACCTCCACCATCTGTATTCATCTGAATGTCATGCCATCATGTGTCTCCTCAAGTGGAGATCATTTCATTCTTAATATAGTCAGGTAGCATAGAGTGCTTTTCACCCTGGGAAATGCAAAAAGTGCAGAACCAGGAACTGTCTGGGTTGAGGAACAAAGTCCAAGGGAAACCCCTGGTGAGACTGTGAAAGGCAGCGGGTGAGGAGATATGAGAAGGTGTCATATATTATCCAAAAGGAGGAAGAGTGATTGGCAAGGTCAGGCTATTTGCAGAAATAGCATTTGAGCCCAGTTCAATTGAAACTTAAAAGCTTAGGTAAGCCAAAGGGCTGTGAGGGGTGGGGAGTGGGGGTGGAAGAGTCACGCTTTTCCTTATGGGAAACTTGGTAAGAAAAAGAATCACCCGTATTAGAGGAATTATATAAATAGAAAGAAAATTGTAAAAGGAATCTAGTGTATAGTACTTAGAAAATATTTTTAAAACACACCTAATTGTATAAGATTTACAAAAGGGTTCACTGTGGGTATGTACAGGAAGGGACACAGTTTTGAAATATCCAAAGGGAGTATAACCAACTAATATTAATAATTGCTTTTTTAAAAGCCTCATCAGGCAGTACCTTTCAAACATGATCCTTAAATCAGAATCACCTGGTAAATTTGTTAAAAAAAATAAAGCAAACTTTTCTGGCCATTTCTCTTGCATACCCAATCAAGATCTGTGAGGGTGGGAATTTTTGTAAACAAACTGTTTAGCAGTGGGAGGTATGCCTTTTTTTGCTGGTACAGAATTTCTTCGGTTCTTCATGGTCTGTCCTGTGCCTACACTGTTCCTCAGCTGCATATCCTGCCTCTGCGTGCTTTTCCACTGTGAACTCCACACTAAAGCCACAGATGCAGGCTGATACCAGACTCTAGATCAGCCATTCTTTACAAAGTTGCGTTTCTCCTTCTCTGCCTGCAGTATCTTCCAAATCTCTCTTTTCTTTCTTTCAAAAGTCAACTGAGAGTCACTTCCTCTGGTAAGTCTCTAAGGAGTACTGGGTACTGTGTTGGGCAGCCTCTCCACATGCTACCATGGCTCCTAATGTAATATGATCCATAGGAAGGTCTCGATAGCGTTTCTAAGTCTAAGCTATACTAATCCATTGGAACGTGTGTCTTTCATCTATCTGGTAAATTCTTATGAAAGGTATGCTCGCTTCCAGGCAATATGCAAGACAGTAACGATATTTAGTGTCTAGTGAGGGAGAGGGAAGGTAAGCAATAAAGTGGGACGATTGCTATGACAGGGGAAACACAGAATGCCATAGGACAATGCCACAGGATTCCAAACCTATTAGACTTCTCCCCTACACAGGCGAGGCTTAAGTGACTGCTCCCCTCCAGAAGCCATTACTTGGTTGTTTATCTACATGCCTCTACATACGGACTTAACTGAGCATTCTTTGACAATAACAATAATTTCTGCAGCCATTTCTAGAGCAGTCTCTTCCCCAAATGAAGATATTTTAACACCCATTTATTTTGTACTTACCACTGTCTATATGCTTTGATAAGAATGAAAAAACAAAACAATAACCACATTTGCTTTTAGCCTCAGGTTAACTATATGTGTTAAGCTGGCCGTGATAATATTTACTGAAACACACTGATCATTTATGTCAGCCCTTAACGTAGATTCTATTCCCGAAGCTTCATATCATCCTTATACGATAGGTGCTATTATTATCACCATTTTACAGATGAGGAAACTAAAGTTCCAATAAATAGTCCCATTTGTCCAAAGTCACACATAAGTAGCCCCTTGACTACAAACCTGTGTAGTCTGACTGCAGAGGGCACACTCGTATCCATTAAGCTATCTTCCCTGCAGTTTTATTTCACTGTGGCATTCCACTGTGTCTTAGATTGAAGTTTTCCTCTAAGCCTGTCATTTCTGGAGAGATAACATATCAGAAGTTCTAGGATCAAAATGCCTGGCTTTGAATCCTGCTACTATTATTTATTAGCTAGGTAGCTTTGAGTATTTCACTCAAACTTTCTGTGCTTTGGCTTAGTCACTGGCGCCATGGGAGGAACAGGCACTCTTTTCTGGTTATCATCAATACTATTGCCATCACTATTACTATACAATTATTACTTCTACCGATAGAGCATTACAACTACCGTGGCTGATTTGTGAGCCTTCAGTAGAGACAGTGTTCCCATTGGTAAAATGTGCATTTAAATCCTGTTTTCCTTATAAGGTTTCTATGAGGATGAAAATAAAAGATGAATATAATAGTATTTCAAGTTCTCTGAATCTAATAAAGTACCTATAACTACATCACTCTATTTTCCACTTTTATTGATGTATATCTCTTTTCTTACTTTGTGAGATTCTTTTTTTTTTTAAGAATGTTTTTAACTTCATATAACTTACAACAACAGTGGCTTAAACAAGACATTAGTTATTTATTCATTTATTTGGCCGTGCTGTGCAGCATGTGGGATCCTTAGTTCCCTGACCAGGGATTGAACCCATGCCCCCTGAATTGCGAGTGTGGAGTCTTAACCACTGGACCACCAGGGAAGTCCCACTTTGTGAGACTCTGATAGATACCTCCTGAGACTCATGATATATCAGGCCAAACTCAGAGGGAAAAATCCTCAACTAATTCCATTCATATATCCATGACATCAGGTTATCATAAGAGGAGCACATAAAATAAAATGAAGAAGAGCAATGTCCCACAAGAACCAGAATCTGGAATATGGTTAAGGTGCTCCTATTTAATGCCTGCTCTCTACCTGGTTATGAAAAATATGCCTTGGATCCTAAATAAACACTGGGCCCAGTGAGCAAGGGGGTATAATTTTCATTAATTGATGCAAGATTTCCTCTATGCTAGGAACTTTTACCTGTGTTCACTTCCTTTTTTCTTTTACCCTACATTCTTTTTTTGGCTGTACGCGGGCCTCTCACTGTTGTGGCCTCTCCTGTTGCAGAGCACAGGCTCGCAACGCGCAGGCTCAGCGGCCATGGCTCACGGGCCCAGCCGCTCCTTGGCATGTGGGATCTTCCCGGACCGGGGCACGAACCCGCGTACCCTGCATCGGCAGGTAGACTCTCAACCACTGCATCACCAGCACCAGGGAAGCCCTACCCTACCTTCTTTATAACCCCCAAGTTTATCTGATAAACTTTCAGCTCTGTGAGATGAAATAAGTTTTGTAAAGACATCTTAATAAATGGCAAAGATATTTAAGCCTGGGTGCCTGATTCCAGAGTTCAGGTACTTTCCACTAAGATATGGTACATCTTGAATATGCTCTAAGAATAATTAATAAGTTCATCAATCCAAGAGAATAATTAATGTGTTAAGAAATGGCCTGGTCAATGGTTTAAAATAACAGGTACGAGGAGGAGAACCAGAAATAGATACATATAAATAGGTAGGTAGACAGACAGATCAACTGATGAATCGATCTTAAAATCCTTCTAGGTTCTAGGACACAAAAACCAAACGTGATGTTAATTTGAATGTCATGATCCTACGATAACAAAATGTCTAAAGTCCTATCACTCTTAGTTTCACAGTCACGTTTTCTTTCAATCATTAGAATAACAAATGTTCAATATAGAAAACGTGGGGAAAATTCTAGAAGGAAAGTAAAACCACTGGTAAGAGATCCATAGGTAATCATATTTTTCAATACTTTATTTTATAAATTGCTTTTATTTTTTCTACTTTATTATATTTGTGTGTTTCTATATTCTATTTTTTTTAAATTAAGATACTCCTACATCTTGTCTCCTTTCCTCCAGTTTAGTGTTTGGCAATTTTATGACAAAATTTTCACAGACAAGATTCTAGTAACTTTATAGTTTTCTATCCTGAGAATTGATAATTATTTAATTCACCATTACCCTTTCATTGTTTTCAATTTATAAACTGTTTTATAACTTAAGCTGTCATTAAAATCGCTGTTATTCAAGGATTTTCCTGTATCCATAATGTTACAATAGAATGGACTCCTGAGAATCAAAAATGAGAAGAAGCATTTGGACATTTTTAATGTCTTAATACATATTGCCAAATTGCTTTTCTATAAATACAGCGGTCGTTGATCAGGAGCCTCAGAGAGAAGGGGCATTTCAGAGACAGGGGTAACATGGAAAAGGCAGGGATAAAAAAGGGGGATAAAGGTTGAGAAATTTGGGCTTCCTCGGTGGCGCAGTGGTTAAGAACCTGCCTGCCAACGCAGGGGACACGGGTTCAAGCCCTGATCTGGAAAGATCCCACATGCCGCGGAGCAACTATGGCCGTGTACCACAACTACTGAGCCTGCGCTCTAGAGCCCGTGCTCCACAAGAGAAGCCACTGCAATGAGAAGCCCTCGCGCCGCAACTAGAGAAAGCCCGCACGCAGCAACGAAGACCCAATGCAGCCAAAAATAAAAATTAAAAAATTTATAAAAAAAAAAAAAAGATTGAGAAATTTGACAGTGAATTTAGGGCTGAAGTATGGGAAGACAGGAGAAAAATTTTTAAATGTCAATTAACATTAGTTTCAAACTCACAGGCAAATGGAATCTAAAGAATATCAAATATACCATGCTGTCAAATTTGAGTCATATTTTGTTAAAGGAAATGAGTGAAGGGATTATCAGCACTGCACTCTTTCCAAGTCCATCAGAGAGGAGACACGTGGAAGTTCAAGTTTTGCATTATATGCTCATATTGGTGTTGATTGATGGGATTTCCTGTCTTTAAATGCAAAGGTTGCCTGTATGTTTTACTGACCTGCATTTGAGCCAGGTCTTTTTGTTGTTGTCTTGTTTTGTTTTGTTTTTTTGTTCAAGGAGAGAGGATTTTTTATTGAGATACAATTGACATGCATGATATTAGTTTCAGGTGTATAACATAGTGATTCAATATTTGTATATACTGTGAAATGATCACAGTAAGTCTACTTACCATCTGTCACAATACATAGTTACAAATTTTCTTCCTTGTGACTTTTTTTTTTAACATCTTTATTGGAGTATAATTCCTTTACAATGGTGTGTTAGTTTCTGCTTTATAAAAAAGTGAATCAGTTATACATATATCCCCATATCTCTTCCTTCTTGTGTCTCCCTCCCTCCCACCCTCCCTATCTCACCCCTCTAGGTGATCACAAACCACCGAGCTGATCTCCCTGTGCTATGCAGCTGCTTCCCACTAGCTAGCTATTTTACACTTGGCAGTGTATATATGTCCATCCCACTCTCTCACTTTGTCCCAGCTTACCCTTCCCCCTCCCCGTGTCCTCAAGTCCATTCTCTAGTAGGTCTGCGTCTTTATTCCCGTCTTGCTCTAGGTTCTTCATGAGGTTTTTTTATTTTTTTTTTTAGATTCCATATATGTGTGTTAGCATATGGTATTTGTTTTTCTCTTTCTGACTTACTTCACTCTCTATGACAGACTCTAGGTCCATTCACCTCACTACAAATAACTCAATTTCGTTTCTTTTTATGGCTGAGTAATATTCCATTGTACATATGTCCCACATCTTCTTTATCCATTCATCTGTTGATGGACACTTAGATTCCTTCCATGTGAGCCAGGGCTTTTTTAACTAATGAAATTTGGCTCTTCCTCTCATAAAATATATTAAAATAACAATATCTATATTATGACTAGCTTTGGTAACCCAGGAGGATCAAATATTCTAACAAGTGAAACTTGATGCCAGCAAGATACTGATTTCTTTGCAGTTCCAAATTATATCAATAAAGATTAAAATTATATTTCAGTTTTCAAAATTTAAGAAATGACTAATAAACAACTTATACTAATTCTACAAGAGTTTTCTAATATTTCTTTGAAACGAAAGTATCTTCCATCCATTGCAACTCCAGTATTTCCCTGAGATTTTTCCCCCCCTAAACTTGTATTTCTGGAACTCGATTTTTTAAGAATAACTATAGATAAGAGTCAAGATCACATGGTAAACAGAGGCAAATAGGAGTGTTCATGAATGTATTAAACATGTAATCACTGAGATTAAAATTAGAGAACACTATAAAATTAATTGTATTCTCTGCCTTGGACGAACTCACATTCTAATGATAATTACAAGAATTAGAAACCCTGTGGATTTTTAGACTATTAGAGTTAAACCACTCATCTTGTTTCTTCTTGTATGCTATGCATCTCTCATGGTAGAATGTATAGGTTTCTAAAAAAAAACCCAAGAGAAGGGACATCTAACATAGCCTGAGGAGTTGAGAAAGCTTTTCCAGAGGGCAGGTAATGGCTGAGCTGAATTATCCTGGTAATAATCACAAACCATGGGACTTCCCTGGTGGTACAGTGGTTAAGAATCCACCTGCCAATGCAGGGGACACTGTTTCGAGCCCGGGTCCAGGAAGATCCCACAAGCTGTGAAGCAACTAAGCCCATGCGCCACAACTACTGAGCCTGTGCTCTAGAGCCTGAGAGCTACAACTACTGAGCCCACGCACCTAGAGCCCATGCTCCACAACAAAAGAAGCCACCGCAATGAGAAGCCCGCACACCACAACGAAGAGTTAGCCCCCGCTCACCGTAACTAGAGAAAAGCCCACGCACAGTAACAAGGACACAATGCAGCCAAAATAAATAAATAAAATAATTAAATTTTTTTAAAAAATCACAAATCACAGTCAGGAGGTTAAAATGGTGCAAAGTCATGGAGGTGTCAAGGAGTTATAAGAGTTGGGAAATTTAGCACATGTGAAATTTGAATTTGAGGTGAGAAGCATGAGGTCAAATCACAGATGAATGCTACCAATTTGGAGTCTGTTCTTAAGTCAGTGCAGTGCTACTGAAAGATTTTACATAAGTGACACAATCATATTGACAGTGTAGAAAGCTCTCCATGGTGGAGCTATGGAAATTAAATTTGGGGAGTTTGGGGATTGAGAATGTCATCAGGGTAATTCACTACCAGGCTAGTTTAACGGTTCAACTGAGATATAATGGGGCCTTTTTCCATGAGAATAAAAGGAAGAGTAGAGTAGAGGAGATACATGAAAGATACTTATCATCACAGAGGTTTTACAAGTTTCTTTCAAAAAGCTCAGTTCTTTAAATCCCACAGACTTACACTTGGACATCTTTCAAAACAGGGGCTGCCGAAATGTGAAAGAGTGAAAGCTAAATTGCCTTCAACTTAGAAGGATTTTTTCCCCAGCTCTAATTTGCCTATGTTTGGTGTGGAATTAGGTATTGAAATCCACTCAAGTTTCTAATTTTCAGCTTCCTTGCACCCACACAGCCTCACAGCTGTGAGTTTGCTAATATAATGGATTCCAGTTGAATCTTAACAAGGGGCTCACTACACAAATACTCTCAGATGGTATGTTTTTTTTTTTAACATTTAAAAAAATTTATTTATTTTATTTATTTTTGGCTGTGTTGGGTCTTCACTGCGGTGTGCAGGCTTCTCATTGCAGTGGCTTCTCTTGTTGCAGAGCACGGGCTGTAGGCACAGGGCTTCAGTAGTTGTGGCTCGCGGGCTCTAGAGTGCAGGCTCAGTAGTTGTGGCGCACGGGCTTAGTTGCTCCGTGGCATGTGGGATCTTCCCGGACCAGGGCTCGAACCCGTGTGTCCTACATCGGCAGGCGGATTCTTAACCACTGCGCCACCGAGGAAGCCCCAGATGGTATGTTTTTATATAAATAAAACCTAGATCAAATTGCGGATTTAGTCAACTTAGTCAACTTAAGTTGACCTTAGTCAACTTAAAGGTCTGTCTTTAATAGAATGATTCTTAAAATTATTCTAATATGTAGCCACAGCCAAGTTGTGACGGAGCTGATTCATCAGACGTAAAGAGAAGGGACTGGTAAATTAATTACTTGGCACTACCAGATTATAGTATTGGTGTGGTCCTTAGGTATTATCTAGTCTAAATGATAAACAATAAACGAATGAGGAAACAAATGAGGCAACAATTTTAAAAACACACTTCTGGCTTATGATCCTGGAATTAGCTCCCCTGTGAGTCAAAATTAGAGCATTTCCCCCGAAAGCCTAATTTAAAAAACAGCTAAACATTCAAATCTAATGCACCATCCTGTGCCATACCACACGTGTACAGTATTAGAACGTCTGGGGCTCGAAGTCTGCGACTCTGGATTATAATTAAAAGTCTACCAGGTAATTCTCCTGTACACCAAAGTTTGATAGCAACTACTCTAAGACCGTAGTGTCCCCCCGTCACTCTAAATTTATTTGAATCTATGATTTCGTTTTAAAAGTTCTTGATGGTTTTATACAGAACAAGTATTTCTGAAATTTAATGAATGCTTGGAAAGATTCCCACTCCTTCTACCCAGAAACTGTTTAAAAGGATAAGACAGAAGATTCAACCGCGTGGTTAGGTGTAGCTATATACGCTAGGTGTACAGGGGGACGGTCAGTAATATATTCTTGTCTGTGTCCCCCTAGTACCTAGCGCAAAGCCTGGGGCATGGCAGGTATCCAGTCAAATGTGTGGAATAAGTTAACTGATTTGAAAGTCAGTGACTCTCCTCTCAGTAGGGAAGTTGTGGAGGTAAGTTTTAGCTTCTGAAATGAAGCCTTGGATGTTCCCAATAATGAACACTGGCAGTTATCTCTTGATGGGAATGAGAAGCAATTCCTTTACAGGCATTCCGTAAGGGGTTATATATACATGTATTGAAAAAATGAAGCAATGGTTTTGCCATTGCTCTTTTAAATAGATGAGCTCCGTTCTTTTGTTTTCTTTTGTGTGCAGGATTGCTGTACACCTCTAGATGGTGCTGCTGGCTCGTAACTAAACAGCCATAATATCAAAATCCAAGGCAGAGTGAAGAGTTCTGACCTCTGAGGAACCGTCTCTGCATTTGTGACTCTCCCTCTTGCCAATTTGCAGGAAGCTCTATTTTAAAATGCTTCCACTCGGCCAATTCTGATCACCTTTCCTTCCAACTCTCCCCTCATTATCTCTGTTTTCAAATTAAGGAACCTGTTTTAACATACTCTTAATAGAATTTCTAATTATGTTTATGCTCTTTTTATTCACGGTATGCAGAATGGAAGAACAGAGATAACTGATGCATGCTAGGAAAAAACTGTTTTTACCTGGAAACGTTCCTGTTGAACTTGATACATATGGAATGCCACGCTTATATACTCCATACATAACTTTGTATAAGATATATGATCTTTCTGAGTCCAATTGTAATTATTTTTTAAAAGAAACAGCGTAACACTGAAAATATGGTATTACTGAAATAGAAACGCTCAGGACTGAAAAGGATGTGGCATATGAACGGCTGCTCTGCCTTCTCATTCCCAGGACAGGCACCAATATTTTTTCATGGTACTCTTCCCCAATTAGCTACACCTGGGATCAGAATTCATTCCTACCACAGAAATGAAGATGGATAACTGTCTGCATATACTTTAAATTATTCACTAGTTTAATGCTGTTATTTTATGCTGGTTATTTGGCACCCAAAGAATCTAGGTGTCCTGGCCATAATTCCGTGAAATAAGCAGCAGAACTAAAAAAAAACAAAAAAGCAAAACCATAACCTAGATACACCGAACCCTGTTTAAGAGCTTATAGGTCATGCTGACTATAGTCTGTTTTATCTCTAAAATTCCAAGCCAGAGTCTCAAACTGTTAATGCACGTCCTAGGAAACAGATAGCAATTCATTCATTGATCAATAAGGATTAATTCGGTAGTTACTATGAGTTCAAAACCACCCCAAATAAACTGTGCTAAAGAGATAAATGGAATGACTCCTGCTTGCAGAAGCTATCATTACTGCAGAAGAGAATGACCATATAAAGTATTGCTGTGGGCCGTAACTGTGTCTCATCTATTGCTACGAGAGACATGCAACGTGAAAGAAATGTGTTCCAGCTACAGTGGGACAACGTGTGATATGACAGAAATATGTACCAGAAGCTTAATGAATGCTGCCTTGATGGGGAACAAAGGTAAGATTTAGACTCAGTTCAATGAAACTGACAGAGTATATAGATTATCTTTGTTTTCCAAGAATGAGGATGAAATTACCAGGAGCACAGGAGGTAGATGAGTGCATGTATTTAGGTTTTAAAAATATAAAAACAATAGTACTGCAGCACTTGTGAATTTGGTGTACCTACGTGACAAGTATTTCATTTAATGCTTACAAAACTACCACTATGACTACCAATATGTGATAGCTACTTCCCATTTAACAGATCTGAACATTGAGACTCACAGATGTAAAGAGGTTTACTCAAGGTCCCATAACCAACTGCAGAGAGGTAGTTACGAAGCTCATGCCTTCAGCCTCTGCATTAGACAGTCTTTCTGTCTTTCAATTTGAATCAAGAAGGAAAGTGATGGAATACCTGTGCCAGTTCATAACAAATTTTATGTTTCAATTTCACAAACAGGACTTGGGATGTGTCCCTGAATCAGAGGGTATGTTAGCACAGCAAGGCTAACATCATTTACAGCTTCCGTAAATTAGCCGGCTAAAGAAAAGCAGGAGATACCTCATCGCTGATGCAAACCCACAAAATCAGAAATTAGTACTTAGGTTCCAGAAAACAAAAAAATGGAAGGGGCAGGAGCCTCAGCATATGAGGACCTGAGCGCAAAATGCTGAAGATTCTAGAACCGACACTAAAAAGTAGCTGTACTGGGCTTCCCTGGTGGCGCAGTGGTTGAGAGTCCACCTGCCGATGCAGGGGACATGGGTTCGTGCCCCGGTCCGGGAAGATCCCATATGCCGCGGAGTGGCTGGGCCCGTGAGCCATGGCCGCTGAGCCTGCGCGTCCGGAGCCTGTGCTCCGCAACGGGAGAAAAAAAAAAAAAAAGTAGCTGTACAATTCTGGAAAAATTATTCCACTTTTTAGCGGCCGAGTTGCCTCAATCTGCAGGTGCCAACAGGCAGAGTATCGGATCACTGCCTTCATTTTAGCTCTTTCTGTGGTTCTAAAAAATTCAAAAGCCATGTAATCTCAGCACCGGATCACGGAGAAGGGGGAAATGAACATGGAGGAAAAGGTGATCCATCTAAAGACTGTAGCTAGAAGAGGTTTGGATTGTCCATAGGGTATACTGAAGCCAGGCTGATGTCTCTATTAACTCTCTTTAAGTTTCACATCCCCTCCCATGTCTGCAGAAATTAGAATTATGCTTGGAACAAAGGAAGTGCCCACAAGGTAAGTGTTGAATGGTGGTCAATTTGCATTCATTCATCCATTCAGTAAATATGTAGTCAGCATCTCTTAGAGGGAACACACTGTCATATTTACTGGAGCTTAAACAGTCCTGCTCATGAGGCTTAAATATGCATGGATACTTTCACAGAAAGAAAAGAGTACAGTCATAAACGGGAGGCAAAAACAAAGGATTCTGAATATTGGGGAAGGGGAAATTTTGACTTCCTGAATCTAGAAAGATCCTGAAGTTCAACAAGAGACTAGAGTCATGAGGAGAAGACTGAGTAGATACCAGTCAAGCCACATGAAAGAATGAGTTAGAGGAGAAATCGTTCATGGTGGATGGTGGGAGAACATATGGTTTTCTCTTATTCAGATTATTTACCTGGGATTCTAGGAGAAGATCCATTACTGAGCAATACTATTCCCAGAGTTTTTTGGGGATTTTCTTCGGTACACGGGCCTCTCACTGTTGTGGCCTCTCCTGCTGCGGAGCACAGGCTCCGGACACACAGGCTCAGCGGCCATGGCTCACGGGCCCAGCTACTCCGCGGCATGTGGGATCCTCCCGGACCGGGGCACGAACCCGTGTCCCCTGCCATCGGCAGGCGGACTCTCAACCACCGCGCCAGCAGGGAAGCCCTATTCCCAGAGTTTTTAACTCTAAAAGAGTATCACAATCAAATGATGTGATCCAGTGTCTTATTTTTTAAAGAAGTTGTCTTGCTTCTCTCGCTCCCCTTTCTGTTCTCTGGATTAAAGAATAAACGATAGAGAGTATTTACATATGAGTTAACACTTTAAGTGCATTTACACGCTAAAGCATATAAACAGGAAACAGACTTTCCAACCTGAGCCTGCTCAGAGCACAGGGACCTCACGGCAATCGCTCCCTTAAGATCTAGCCACTCCGTCTGTGTCATGCCCTGTGGGTTTCGGTAACATCACTGATTATTCATCCACAGACCTGCTTGTCCCATCAGCACTCTACACTGGGCACAGTTACTCATTGTTCTCCACTGATTAAAATGCTGTGATTTATAAATGGATGAGGTAAAAGGAAAGCAGACCAAGGCCATTACTTGCAGGTGGCTTTTTCTAGTTGCTTGTCTCCTGAGTAATCAATCTTCTGTGGAATATCTCTTGTCCATTTACTGTTGGGATTTTTAAAGTGACTTTCTACAGTGATAACTGGACCAAATTCCATGTATGTCCAATTCTAAAAGACAGCTGAAATATCAATATCACTTTTTCCATGATAGTATATGTATCTAATTTACTCTAAAACTGTCCTTTATGTGAAAACTATAATGTTTGATTCCAAGACTCTAAATTAACAGACTAAAAGGACTAAGTAGAAAGTATGGGTATTACGAGATAAGTATGTCACCGCTAAAGCACTCAAACGGGCTCATGTCCATTAATTGTTGATGGGCAAAAATTTGAACAATGCAAATGCTGTTAAATTCTATGGTACACCTATGGGCTAGTTTTCTGAGTTAAAACTGTCTTTAAACATCGCCTTATATAAGCACCTCCTCTTGACAGGCAAAGATGACAAATCAGGAAAGGAGAAGTCACATGGTATGAGAGAGGAAGAAAAAATGTGTGTCTTAATTACCATCCTCAGTGTGGCCCACACATAATTCTCAGAGGCTCCTAGGGACAGGGACCTTTTTGTGTCCTCCCTCAAACAGCACATGACATAGGGCCACGCACAAGGCAGGTGCTCATACATAATAACTACAACAATTATAGCATTCATATCACCCTGAAGGACTAGAGAGGTGAGGAGTAATTCAAGCCTAAAAAGACGTGGGAATCTTAGAGGAAGAAAAAGTTGCATTGATCGATATAGGTTCCTAATGTCTATTTATTTCATTTGGTATAAGCCTATCAGTCCAACATCTGGCAAGCCTGAGATTTAGCAAATGGGATCTTCTGAGGTATATGTGAACAAATATATCCTTCTTTTCTAATTCAGTGATGGAAAGGAGAACTTATTTGTATTTTATTATTTTACAAATAATTTAAAAGTTCCGTCACAGAAACCACTGTAAGTTCAGCAAAACATGAGGCTATTTTACAAGATTCATTATTTTTTTAAAAATCTTCCTCCTTACAAAACAGTAGTATTGGGACTTCCCTGGTGGCACAGTGGCTAAGAATCCGCCTGCCAATGCAGGGGACATGGGTTCGATCCCTGGTCCGGGAAGATCCCACATGCCACAGAGCAACTAAGCCCATGCGCCACAACTACTGAGCCTGTGCTCTAGAGCCTGCAAGCCACAACTACTGAGCCGTGTGCCACTACTACCGAAGCCCGCGTGCCTATAGGCTGTGCTCCACAACAAGAGAAGCCACCGCAATGAGAAGCCTACGCACCGCAACAAAGAGTAGCCCCCGCTCATCACAACTAGAGAAAGCCTGCGTGCAGCAATGAAGACCCAACAGAGCCAAAAGTAAATAAATAAATTTATTTTTTAAAAAAGTAGTATTAATTTCCTGTCTTTTTAAAACTTGGGCCATTTCTTCTGTAATTAGCAGCATGTGTCTGCAAAGATAGATATGTCTTTTTATATATAAATATGCTTTGCCCTTTCTTCTGTATTTTCTAGAAAAATTACATCAGAGGGACTTCCCTGGTGGTCCAGTGGTAAAGAATACACCTTACAACGCAGGGGACGCAGGTTCGATCCCTGGTCAGGGAACTAAGATCCCACATGCTGCGGGGCAACCACAACTACTGAGCTCGCGTGCCTCAACTAAAGCCCACGTCCCGCAAACTACAGAGCCCACGTGCCACAACTAGAGAGAGAAAACCCGTACGCCACAACTAGAGAGAAGCCTGCGCACTGCAACTAAGAGCCCGGCTGCCGCAACTAAGACGCGACGCAGCCAAAAGTAAATAAATAATAAATTTTTTTTTTTAAAGAGAAAAATTACATTGGAGAGTAAGATATGTACCTGCCCATAGATACTCATTCTTCAGAATCACGAGAGTTCTTTGACTCGTGGAAACCACAAGTTAAAGAGTTACATTTCAGATCCAACGAATTTATTTAAAAACCTTATCACCTCTGCTGCCTGAAATAGGGATAGTCTTGGAAGAAAAAACTAATTATCTGTAAAAAGACTGTAAAAGGGGATCTTGAAGGAGAAAATGGCTAAAGGGACTAGACAGATTCCTATAGGTTCTTGTTATAATTGAAACTCTACATTCTATGAAGTTGAATTAAAAAGCAACAGAAGTTCAAATTTCCAGAACCTGGCCTGTTACCAACTTCCTTTGGTATAAGAAAGGTTCTATTTTTATTTTTTTAGGAGAAAAGGGTAAAATGTCAAGAGACATAATTGGGGGGAAAGTAATTAATCATTCTCTTACATATTAAAAAAAAAAGGAAAAAATTCCAAACATTAACCCATCTTTCAGTTCACTTTCCTATATCCTAATCACTGATGTTCATGACGATTGGCAGGCCTAGCAAAAGCCCTGAGGATCACAGGAAGATTCAATTTTACTCATTAGACTGTAGCTAACAAGGCAGAAGAATGTCCTTATATATGTAACAATGATTTCCAATAATTTGCTCTGTGACCTTGGAAAATTCACTTGACTGCTCTGGAGAAGCCCACACACCACAACGAAGACCCAACGCAGCCAAAAATAAATAAAATTAAATCTTAAAAAATAAAATGGTGGGAGAATTCCAGAGGAGATTTGGTTGAAGCATTTCCAAGACTCAGAAAGAAGTAGTCTGTAACTCACAGAACTTGCCTAAATCAATCTGCATCAGAAAAATAAGTGTCGTGGTATGATTTTTTTTTAAGAACAAAATACCTGATATAATTCATTAATGCCCCAGAAAATGACAAAACAAAATAAAAATCATAAGTAAGCAAAGCTCATGCTTATGGAAAATGCTTTTGTTAGATTGATGGAGTTTGTTTTTTGATCAGTAGGTTCTTTTTTCTTACTGTACTTGTTTTGCTGGGAGGTAACTGTGGTGGATAGAGAAATAACAGCTTGAAGTTTATATTGGCAACCTAAATTATCTCTCCTTAAAGGTGTTAAAACGTTATTGATATGAATAAATTTTAAATTTAGACCTTCAGAGATAATTTTGACTGCTAATTTGAATCTTTTAGCTAATCCTATATACATGGCATAGAAATTCTATTATTTTCTGCCTCTCATAGCAGCTGGGAAACTGCACAACCTACATGAGCATTCTTTAGTCTTTAACAAGTAAGACTGGGAATTATGGATAATCAGTAATGGTTATCTGCCTTTTCCTATTTAAGAACAATAATGGTGCTCACTCATCCTGAACAAGGGCATTAATTAATCATTGTAGCTATGCAGGTTGAAGTCCCAATGTTATCATCATTGAAGCAAAACAGTAATATAAACTCCTGCTTAAGTGCTTTTGTTCTGTGAAATAATCTTTGCATTACAACCGTTCCTAATCATTTATTAAAAGTATAACACTTCGCCATTATCATACTTGATTGTGATGTTTTTAAGCCATTTGTCTTAACTTCTTGCTTGCACAAATTTAATTTTCTAGAATTTTAAAGCATAGAGTGGATTTGGTCAGGGGGCGGAGGACAAGAAATCTCTCTAGAAGAATGCACGCCTTTAAAAAAAAACAGAAGTACAAACGAAAAGAAATAGGGTAGAAAATTGATCTAAATGCTCAAACTGATTGGTTACGCAATGGATATTCGGCATAAAATACAAATGTTGTGATTATTAGATATAGTTAAAAAACACAACCTAAAGAAACTAATAATACTGAGGTAACCATATTATCTCAAACAAATAGAACTTTCTGTTGACTTGAAAGGAACATTTGTCTCTAATTTGGAAGTTGAGATAACAGCTTAATTTGCTTAAATGTTAGTGTTTGTGAATAATTCCAGTGAAATTACTACTTTATAGTCTGCTGGGACCCACATCCCCCAGGAAAACTACTTTTTAAGAGTCTTTATCTAACCAGATACAGTTTCTTACTCATACAACAAAAACTGAAAAGTCTTGTAAGAACTATTTATTAAGAAAGACCACATAATAACTAAAACCTAGGAGGAAGTTGTGTGCCACTGCCACCCCAAAAGCATCGGAACAGTACCCAATCTCCCCACACTCTGCTTTAAGCACATGTTGATTAAATGCTTCCATGGGGTCTAACACAGGTTATGAGAAAATGTAATGTCACTAATTGTTTAACAAACAGACCAGAACTTATACAGCCAAATGAATGCTGAGTTTTTGAAATAGGTACCCAGGGAGGCTGCAGACTTATTCCAATACATAATCTGATCTCAAACTCTGGAGCATCCTTTTAATGTCACTTCAGTGTTCCAACCAATCAGATCATTCTATTTTCACCCAAGAGATTAGAAACTTTTTCCAAAGCTGAGATAGTTTGGGACAGATTCACCAGCATTCTGAAACTGGACTGCAGTTTTAATCAAACCTGAGTTCAATCACCAATTCTACCATTTACTGCCTGAAAGACTGTGAGCTGTTACTATGAGTGACTGAATGAATAAACATTTGAATAAATTAATACACGGTAATTTTACTCCTTAATCAGAAAATCTGATCCCAAATTTTGATGTAATGCTGAAAATACATGAAAAATTGGCTCATACATGACAACACTTTTGTCACCAAGAAAACTTATTCCTCCCCTGCCATTTAAATGTGCATTAGGTGCCTGCCATGTGCCATGCATTGCACTAGGTAGAGGGGATACAAAAATAGACATTTCATGTCCTCCCAAACCTACTGAGAAGACAAACAATAATCAGATAAGAGAATACTGTTTGATTAGAGTTACAACAGAGGGAAACAAAGAATGTGTGAGGCTAACTGGAGGAAGGGAAGAGAAGGGAGTTTAAGGAAAGCTTCCTGGAGAAGAATGTGTGGATTTGGAAAAACACACAGAAGTAATCATACCACCTTCAACAGACTGAATGTTTGTGTCCCCACACAACTGAACTATCAACATCCTAACCGCCCTCCCCCCCAGTGTGATGGTCTGAGGAGGTAGGGCCTTTGGTCAAGAGTGTGGAGCCCTCATGAATGGGATTAGTTACCTGATAAAGGGAACCTCAGAAATTTCTCTTGCCCTCTTTCTGCCATATGAAGATACAATGAGAAGTCAACAGTCTGCAGGCCAGAAGAGGGATCTTGCCAGAACCAAATCATGCTGGCACTCAGATCTTAGACTTCCAGCCTCCAGAACTGTGAAAAATACCTTTCTGTTGTTTCTAAGCCACCTAGCCTATTATGTTTTGTTATAGCAGCTCAAACTGACACCACCCCCCTCTTTGTCAGGTGAGGTCTAAATAGAAGAGTTAATTAATCCAGGATTGAATCTCTTACAGATTTTGACTGTGAGTTATTTTAACACAGATCACCGGTCCAGTGCTCTGTCACTAGTCTATGTGAAGAAAGTCTATACATTCTGCTTTATCTAGGAAAGATCGAACTTATGCCTGTTGTCCTGAAGTAATTGTGACAACCCCTACTTTCACCCTGGAAAGGGTACCAGCTTAGAGAATAAGTGATATAGTTTGGTCTCTTAGAGTATGACGTCATGTGTGGTTTCTGGGACACATGTCAAAGATTCATTCACGGAAGTATAGAATTACAAATACTGGCTCCAAAGGCAGCAGTCGCGGGATAGACAAATGTCTCTCATATTTACTGGTTGTGGACAAGTTACTGAACCTCTAAGCCTCATCTACCTCATCTGTGTAATGGACTGAGGGAGGACAGTCTGATATTTACCTCCCAGGAATGTTTTGAGAATTGAATGTATAAGTGTTTGTACAGTCTTCAGTACAGTGCCTGGCATACATACCAACTAGATACATGTTAGCTACTATTGTATTGTTAACTATTTTTCACCTATTTATTCCTATAATTACATTCACTAATAGCAGCACAGCATATGATTTAAAGACATGCCCTGGAACCAGACTACATCAGTTTGAATCCTAGTCCTGCCAAGTCCGCATTCAAAAGCTGTGAAACCTTGGACAAATTACTAAACCTCTTCGTGCCTCAGTTTCCTCATCAGTGAAATGGAGATATCAATCATAGGATCTACCTCATAGGGGTGTTGATAATATCAAATGTTATATAGAGAATATTTGAACAGTTCCACTAATACAAGAAGTGCTGTCACAATTATCATTATCATCTTTTTCAGTCTCTCGTGTGCTAATCCCTGAGGTTATTACAAAAGTCTCTGCCCCTAAAATGCCTACATATTTGTACCCAAAATTGCTCATGATATTTTTTCAAAGTTTCCCAATTGGTATGAATACCCAAAAAATTTTACCTAACTCTAAAACTACAATTTTGCCTTTCATTACACTGGACTTTTGCTAAATATTTCTGAGACTTAGCTTCATGATGAAAACTTAATTTTTTTTAACATCCATCCCTTTCATATTTCACTCCAGCGCTCTTAGGAATTATTCACAATTAAGATGACTGTTGAATAATAAAGTGCCAAGAAGCACGCACTCGATTCATTAATGGTGTTTGACTTCCAGCAAATGCTCAGAAGTACTGAGAGAAGCAGAAGCTTCTGTTTTTGAATCTCTCAGTTTTCAATTCATTAATCAAAGCCCCATGTGGTGATTCAAGTACTCTACACCACACACATCACAGCACAAACATTCTACTGCCATGAAGTTTAACCAAGGAATCCATGAACGAAAACATAATAACAATAATTTTTAAAGTAAAATTCAAAATACGCACTGTCCTGACCCTCAGAAAGATAGATGGACACCAACACAGCCTGCCTGTTTGCAAAGTAATTTAATTGAATCGCTCTGAATTCAGAAAAATAATGAAATTTCATAGTTTTTTTTTCCCCAGTGAAGACCTTTGTTATCTAGTTCTAAACAATTTTAGTGCCATCTTCTCCAGTAAATCCCTTCATAAACTAGGCATCAGGCACACTAATTTGCTTATTATTTCTCCCTTTCTGTTACATTTTCAACTCATTATTTCAACCCTCTGCATATGCCTCTATCCCCTTCCTATAAGGCTTTTCTCCACAACACTTTCTTACCAAACTTTACTCGTTTCACCTAGTAAAACTGACCATCTTTATGTGAAACTTACTCTGGCATCCTTTGCATTCTAGCCTCCCTCCGAATCAGAATTAGCCCACAGTCCTTGGTGACTAGTTGGATTCAATGGTTATTCATTCCAATTTTTATCACAGCTGCATGCAGGTTGGGTTGCCCTATTCGGTCATAAATTCTTCAAGAGTAGAGACTGACTCTTGTTTCACACCTTTGTGTGGTTCCTGATTCACTCTCACTCTCACTCTTCAGAAAGGAATTACAGGTTCCCAGTATGCAAGAATTATCTGTTAAATCCATGTGTGGCCAGGAAATAATAATACTGCTGGATGATAGCATCCAGCACTTTACTACATACCCAGAAACTGGGCCAATGTATCTCTGTGTGCTTGGGCAATATTCTTATGGTTTAATTATAAGGTTGATGTTGCAAACACAACAGTATTTGTCCTAAAAATGGAAATGTTTTCAATTCTCTTTCTATCTTTCTCTCTCTTATACATACATACACACACACACATGCTCACACACACACTGAAATGGCCAATAACATTACTGTGATACTGCCTTTGAAAGAAAGACACCCCCATTAAATTGCTTTTGAAGTAAAGGCACGAAGTGAGTTAGGTATGCTGAACAGGTGTATATCAAAGGCAGACTTCCCCTGCTGCCATTAACTACATGAAAGCTTTGGGGAGTTATTCCTTTGCTCATTTTAGTGGTTTGTATAATGAGATCAGGAGACAGAAACTCTGGCAACTCTTGGATCTATTTGTAGCTGCTAGACACAGAGAGACACTCTGCAGAGGAATGATGATTCTATTTGAAAACACCGAACATCCAGATGCCTGAAGTGGCCAATAATCACCCCTGTCTTGTCTGGGTATCATCCATCGCCTTGTCTTACGCAGAGGACTTTTCTTTTCACTTTTTTTTTCTTTTCAGCCACATGACCATGAAAAAGCTTTCTCAGTGTGCTCATTTGGCTCACTGGGAAATATAATCTTGAGAGCAGAAAAAGAGAAACACACTTTTACCTTGTAAGAAATAATGTAGGAAACTAATCACACACACACACACACACACACACTCTCACACTCTCACACACACACACACACACACACACAAATCTATCTGCATATGATGTAAACAATATCCAACAGCCAGGGAATCTGGCCAACTCATCATGTATGTCTTAAACATTCTGGAGTGTCTCCTGAATGCGGACTTGATTTTGCACTTTTATGCTTGCATCTGCCTACTTCCTCTGCCTTTCTTTTGGCATTCCAAATAAACACTATTTGGCTTAGAACGTGATGCCAACACTGACTTCATTCCTGGTGCCTTCCATAAACAGAGTTTCTGGTTACCCCCAACTGCTGCATCTATTTCCCACTAGTACGGATGACTAATTCAGTATTAGAACTGATGTCCGTACCTGGAGGATCCCCTTTTTGAATGAGACTGGATCATGAAGGATGAAAGAAAACAGCTGTAACCAGACTATTCATACTTCAGTGTTTTGGGGTTGGGAGGAATGCACAAGCAAGAGAGAGATGGTTTCAAAGGCAGCAATGGGTTCTGGGGGGTGGGGGAGGGATTCACTTTCTCAGTTCAAGTGCCATTGAGGAGACTGCATTCCCAGAAATACTAGGTAGGATTTTGGAAGTGCTGATCTATATCGGTCATTCTTGGGTTTTGTAAATCTTGATCTTTAAACATACTTTGGAATTTAAAAAATGTGTATTTTTCGTATGTGTTCGAATTTGCAACACTGATTGAATTCCCTTGCATTACTTGTTGCTTTCCTGAATAAGAATGTAATAGTTACGTAAATTCCTGACTCTGGGTCAAACTGGGGTCTTATAACTTTGCCAGCTCAACTGGCTTCCAAAAAACTCAGCCCAAATAAGTAAACTTCTAGAGATCTTGCATACAGGTGTCTTCTTGGGATCCGTCAAGAGCTGTGCATCATTCCTCCTCCTGACTCACTGCCACACTGTCAGAGTGTCTACATTTCCGCATGGTCAATCAAGTCTAGACTTATGCCTGCTTTGTAGTCATACTTATCAAGATCCCAGTTTACAACTAAAATTGTCCCCATTTTGACAATACATAATATTGTCACTTCAACCACCTTCACATATCAGATCCCCTAAAACAATGACTTTCACATCGTAGGCCACAGCTTAACCACATCTACATAGCCTGAGGAGGTTGGTTAGAAATCAAATCCCTAAGTATCAGTCTCAGAGATGCTGATTTAATCAGGTCTACCTGGTGTCCATGAATTTATACACATTCAACTAATATTTATTGTACATATCACGAAATGCTATTTTCAGTGCTAAAAATCAGTATTAAACAGGACAAATTCTTATGTACTTTCAATGACTCTGATAACTAAAAGTGGACTTTTAAGAACAACTAAAAAAAAAACCCAAAACATAAACAAAAACTCATAGTACATGACTGTTGAAAATGCAATTAGAGATAATTATCCCAGTTCTCTCATATTTCATGAAAGAAAGGAGAGCTGAAGATGATAATGACATCAACAATAACATGAATTATTACTTATGGAGTGATTCCATTGTCCCAAGGACTGTCCACAGGTTTTTGTATCCACTATTGCTTCTGTCGTCACAAAAAACCAATGAGGAGGATACTACTGCTATCCTCATTTTGTAGATGAGGAAACTGAACTCAGACATATCAAGAAATTTGCTCAAGGTCATAGAAATAATAAAAGAGTAAGGCTGTATTTTTACCTAAGCAGCCTGATTTCAGAGCCTATACTTTTAACCAATACGTGCAACTCCATTTTTCTCTTTTGTCTTCATCACTCAGTGAACTATGTTAGGTTAAGAACCCAGGGCTCTTGACTCTCAGGACTATTTTCTTTCTGGTCTATCATGCTTCCTCAAGTAAAACATCATCAAAGTTATTGCCATGTCTTATGCCACAGAATTTTTTCACTTCTTCGTCAAAGCATAAATTCTAACACCTCTGGCAACAACAGTTAACCAATTTCTTTAAATCCATCTCTTAATTCATTGATATCCCAAGGTAACTGCTTTAAGAAATACACACTGACTGTTATGGTGGATTTGAAAAACATTAACCTGTTTTATAGGTATAGTTATACACATAAATTAAAAAAGCAAAAGGAATATATATAGCCGGCAAATGTTGGTGAGGCTTTTAAATACTATGTGTCTCCCTCAGGACAACAGAAATCTGTCCAAAATCCATAGAAAAGTAGCAGCTGAACAACTCCTGTTGGAATAAAGGTGATTTTTAGTTTCAGGTTTATTGTATTTTAGATTTGTTACCTTCATGTTGGCAGCATTTCTGCATTAAGAGACAATTCATCTTGCCAAATACATATGCAGGATTTAAATGAGGTGACTATGAAGTAACTGAAAGTTACATGTATGGGGTGATAGAAAGGCCGGCAACTGTTAGAGAGCACTTGCTGTATACGTCAGACATTACGTTTGTTGTTGTTGTCTGGTTTGGTTTTTCTTTGTTTTCACATATAGCAAATAGCCATTCATTAATTCTTCACATAAATATTTCATTGGCAATTACTGGTAGTTTTCAATATGAGAAAACTGAAGGTCGCTCTCCAAAGACACAAAAACCACAAATGATGTTTCAGAATTTAAACTCAGGGTTTCAATAATCCCATATGGTGCACTCAATTCTCTATTAACTTTTCCCCTTTAATAAGCTTCTAACTGAAGACTGATGCATTCATTTACCTGCTTAATTTCTTTTAATTGCCATATAGAGTAGAGAAGAGTAATATAGCAACATACAGACTGAGAAAATTGAGTGTCCCTGAAAATACAGCTCTGATATCTCAGGATATGGGATCATTTTAGAACTCTGACAAAATGTTTTAAAATTAGCACGTATATGCTTCAGAATTTCCTTGTTATTCTTTTATTGCCCAAATGATACTGACCTAGGAATGTTAATACATATTTGTTGCTTTTCCTGTGTTTAAGGAAAGCCTATGTTTTCCTCAATTTGAATCTAAGTTTTATATCTTAATGTCTGTGTAACTGCATGCGAGATATTTAACTCTGAGTTTAGTTTTCTCATTTGTATAATGGAAAATTAATATACTTCATAGAGAGTTGTGGAAATGAAGTGAAATATTTTATATAACATGCTCAGCAGTGCTGGGCAAATAATAAGTGCCCAATAAAAGTGAACTAGAATTTTTTAAAACAATATTTTATATATATATTCAAAATCACATATGTATATATAAATAATTCCATATTGCTAGTTAGTACATTTAAATTATTCATTAAGAACAACAGAAAAAGCTAACTAGTCTGTTGACTTCCAGATGATTTTTGTTATACATTTGCAAACAGTTTTGGATACACTTATTCCTTATTTGTGCTAGTATTACCAATAAGTGGAAGTCATTCAGTGGCATTATTGGATGGCAGGTCCTAAGGAATGTATCCAAGTATTAAAAAATATCTTCTCTTTAATTAATAGGCATATGGAAGGCACACAGCCTATAAAACAAGAGAATTTTAATGAGCACCACTGGAGCACCCAATGGGACCACAAACCAACCATCTGTTCAACAGTGATAGAAAAACGGATGAAAGAAAAGGAGCTGACCACTAGTTCAACGACATTTTCTCCAACGATCTGAGTTAATTCATGAATTAAGTATGCAAGACATACCCCAAATTCGTATGTATCTTTATTCACAAAAGCAAGTATCCAAGGCACCACTTCGATGTAAGTGAACATTAATTAAAATAAATTAAAAGTATGATAGTTTTATATTGTGTAATTTGTCTCAACCTATGTCAGATTCTGGGCTACCCTTTTACCATCTCCAACACATATATGTTAAATCTTGGTATTACAGAGGAAATAAGTGAGGGAGCTTAACCTAAGCATTACTTCATGTATTAACTCACTCACTAATTGCATAATTTATTCCATCTTCATACCTAGGACTTGGGACAAACAGAAAAATATGTCCTAGTTCTCAGTTTACGATGTCTAATGTAATTGAAATAATAATAATGTACATCAGGCTATACCTGTCTAGCACATGTATCATCTCATCCCAATTCCTCTGATGCACAAAGAAACAGGTTATCATCGTATTTTATAAAAGAAGAAACCTGAGCACATTTTAATCAAGTGACCATGTTTTTAACGTCTTCAATTCTGTACTGACATTTTTGTTACATGGCACAGAGGATGGATTTCAAATTCATACAAACTTGGGTCTAATTATTTTCCACCATTCTGTTCTCTCTACATCAGTTTTTCAACCTCAGCACTACTGAAATTCTGGACCAGATAATTCTTTGCTTGGAGGGTGGTTCTGTGCATCACAGGTTGTTTAGCTGTCTCTATGGCCTCAACCCATGAGATGCCATTAGCACAACTATCCACCTCTAGTCGTGACAACCAAAAATGTCTCCTGATATTACCAGGGGGACAAAATCACTTCCAGTTGAGAATCGCTGGTCTATAATACTGAGATACTATAATTTCCATCCACAGTAAAGAATATATTGATAAACGCAGTTGTATTCCCATTAGATCTGTTAAGACTGTACATAGGACTTCCCTGGTGGCGCAGTGGTTAAGAATCCACCTGCCAATGCAGAGGACACAGGTTCCAGCCCTGGTCCGGGAAGATCCCACATGCCATGGAGCAACTCAGTCCATGTGCCACAACTACTGAGCCTGCACACTAGAGCTCGCGAGCCACAACTACGGAACCCATGTGCCACAACTTCTGAAGCCCACACGCCTAGAGTCCATGCTCCGCAACAACAGAAGCCACCGCAATGAGAAGCCTGCACACTGCAACGAAGAGTACCCCCGCTCGCCACAACTAGAGAAAGCCCACATGCAGCAACAAAGACCCAACGCAGCCAAAATTAAATAAATTTATTTAAAAAAAAAATTCAAGGCCAGAGATTGCCTTATTTACATTTGCTTAAGTCCCAAGACACTCTAGCTTCTATAAATGAAGAATACACAGTAACTCTCAATGAGGGATTAGAAAGGAGTAAGAAAACATCAGTTCAAATTATGACTCTCCTGCTCTGATTAAATTTTTGGCCACTGTATCAGCCAGCTCAGGCTGCCGTAATAAAAATAACACACACCAGGTGGCTTAAAAACAGATATTTCTTTTATCACAATTCTGGATGTTGAAAATCCAAAATCAAGGTGTTAGCAGGTCTACTTTCTCTGGAGGCCTCCCTCCTTGGCTTGCAGATTGGCCACCTTTTCACTCTGCCCTCACATGGCCTTTCATCTGTGTCCACATCCCCAGTGTCTCTTTTGTGTGTACACATTCCCTCTTCTTATATGAATCCCAGCAAGAATGGATTAGAAATCCATAATCCTCACTCTTACCACCCCATTTAACCTTAACTACCTCTTTAAAGGTCTTATTTCCAAATATAGCCATCATATTCTTAGGAACTGGGGGCTAGGGCTTCACCGAATAATTTGGAGGGGACACGTTTCAGTCCCTCACAACTTTGTCTACTCGAAACTTCAGTCCTCCAACTATAAAATAAGTGTGTCATACTAGGTCAGTATTTTCCAAACTTTAGTTATTGGCATACTGTCATTATGACTTGGACCCATTTCACATAGTATTTTTACTATTATTTGTTGGTACTTTAAAAATTAAATTGCTGTTTAAACTGTAAATATATTTAAAAGGAAACTTTTTATCATTACAATCAATTAAAAATGGAAAGTCATCATATTTACTTACCTTAAATATAAGATTACAAAAATTTTTTAAATGACAAATATACACCTTATCATGCTCTAGTTCCAGGCTTTGAGCCTAAGGTCCACTCTATCTTGGTTATAATGGCAAATGTTGAAGATGTGTTAAAGACACATTAGCAACATAGTGATTCATTCTCCATGATGTATCCAGGGGGAGTGAAAGAAGGCTGAGATGAGAATAACTTTCTCACTATAAGATTCAAGGTTAATTACTGCCTTGCTAGCATGCTATCTAAAATCATCTTGTGTTTCACTAAAAATCATTCTGATTTATACCCCAGTTTCACATCCCCCACTCTGAAAAACCCTGTAATACTTGATTTCTAATTCTATTTCAAAGATCCTACCAATCTTTTAGGATGTTTAAGTGTCAAATATTAAAAAGTGGAAAGTTAATAGTGAAAGTTGTGGGGTTAACTGTAAGTCAAATGGATTGAGTAGAGCCATTGAATAATGTCTTTATAATTGACATGAGAGTGCTGTACAGTTCAGCCCTAATGCGATTGTCTTAAAAAGTTCAAAGACAAGAGACTACTTTTCCCTTTTTGGTACACATATCAAAAGAGTTTTGTAATAATTCATGTGATGATGGACTGAGATTGTTCTATGATGGATAAACTCAAGGGATAAAATGTATCACTTTTGAAGTAGGTGTTACTGGTGATTGGTTTAATAATGATACAAGATGTCAAAGATTAAAAATATCAGGGGAAATGTCTATATAACATGCAAATGACTGCTAAGTGCAAGCATTTTTAACTAAAGACAGAAAGCACATGCAAAAAAAAGACTTGAACATCATTCTGTCTGGAACCCTTCTATCTCACATATACTTGGAATACTTTCAAGTTCATTGCTGGAGTGAGTATCTCTCTCTCACAGAGCACTGTTCTCTCTCAGAGTTCAGAAACGTGTATACCACATCACAAAGTTGGAAATCATGTGAAAAAGCAGTGAGTGGAAAGAGAGAATGTTTTTATTTAGCAAAAGCTATTCTTAATTAAAGAAAAAAGAGACTGTTTAATTGTTTAATCCTATATTATCCCCTTCTCTGTAGATCAAGGTTGGAATTGTTAATTATAATGGCTAGTATTAAAGAGCTAGGATAATTAGATACATCTAATGAGATATATTGCCTCATGCATGGGATATCCACATTTTTGGAAGACTCTTCTTTATTCATGAATCTCTGGAGCCCCACACACTTAAAAGATGACACATTAACTCCACCTCCTGATGCCTCATCTACAACTCTGGCTTCTCCTAATACACTTTTTTTAATTGAAATATAGTTGATTTACAGTGTTGTGTTAGTTTCTGGTGTACAGCAGAGTGACTCACATATATATATATATATATATACATATATATATATATATATATATAAAAGTGTATATATATATATACACTTTTTCAGATTCTTAAGGACCTTATTATGAAAGCATTCTTTCACAGAATATGTACATTAACATTGACAATCTCAAGGTGGAGGGATAAATCAGGAGCTTGGGATGAACACACACATTACTATACACAAGATAGATAACCAACAAGGACCTACTGTATAGCACAGGGAACTCTAACCAATATTCTGGGATAACCTATATGAGAAAAGAATCTAAAAAAGAATGAATATATGTATACGCAAAACTGAATCACTTTGCTGTACACCTGAAAATAACACAACATTGTAAATCAACTACACTCCAATAATTAAAAAAAAAAAACACTGACAATCTGAATCTTCCTACCTTTCGAAGAGTGAATAACTCGAGTTTAAAATGATTCTTGTAGAAGCTGTACCAAGGATTGAAGTATGCCACACTTGCCTGCCCAGGATTCACGACACTTAAGAACAGCCACTTGCTTTGCAGAGATTCCATTTGCAAGAGGCGTCCTCCACATAACAAACATCCATCTCAGGAATGGACAAGCTTTCTGTCTACCCATTGCCTTTTAAATAGTGTCTGCAATCATCACAGTCCCTCCATTGGAGAAAAGGCCCCGGAATGCTCAAAGTAAACCACACTGTCCTCTGGGAACAGGCGATCTGCAAACTCCATGTTGCCTTTTCCAGTGGGAAATATACATTTCAAGCCACTGTTCCTTAGTCTGCCTTCAATTAAGCACATGAAGATAGAATCAGCTCTTGGCCCCCCATCAGTTCACTAAATTCCTGATCCATAGAGAATAAGTAGGAACTACACTCTTCACTCAGAAAAGCTATTAACTACATAGATACCCCTGAAATCAAAACTTCACAGCACTGTAAGTTGTTCTCCATTAGCCCTACCCATTCTCATATCTGTAGTAATCACCCTCAAATGCCTATTTCCATTCACTCTCTGGGGCTCTGGAATCAAAGGTTGGTAATTTCCTAGGTCCTTTAGGAGAGGCGTTAGGAGGACCATGCACCCAGGAGTGAAATTTCAGCACGGATCCTCCAGGTTCTGCACCAGAAATGGGACACAAACTACCCAACTAGAAACATAAAGACAGTGGGGCTGGCCTGCAGAGACGACCCAATGCCCATAATATACATTCCTTATGAAAAGAACGTGCCTGTCTTGTGTTCCATAACAATGCACCTTACTGAAGTCAAGGGGATACCAAATTATTCTTTGAAATATAAAACAGCTTGTTTCTACCTGCGCACAGGATCCATCCACCTGGATTTTGTAGGAAACCACATCACATGGTAACTTGGTTCATCTCTCAGGGAGAAAGGAAATTTCAGATGCTTAGATTTTGAACTCCAGTAATTTGAAAACTGAGACTTTGAGAATTCCTAAGATCTCATTAATTATTAGATGCTTTGTGACAATAAATGTATAAAATTCATTCTCTTTATAACTTGGGAAAACCCAATAATGTCTCCTCCCAGGTTAGAAAGTGATACAAGCTCTCCTGCTGCTGCTTCAGCAATGGTTAATAGAACTAACCTTGGTTTAATGAAACACTAAATTAAGCAGAATGAGAAAGGTGAGAAAAAAAATCAATTTGATTCAGAATAAAATATCCCAAACAGGACTGCCTCCACTAAGGAAAACTGGGCTATAGTAAACTTCCACCTCTAGCTTGCTGGCAACCTTTCAACTATTTGCTACACTTTGTGCTCTTTTATTTTCTCCCCTATAAAATAAGAACAGATTATTTCTAAGCTACACTGAGGGGTGAAATTCTATATTTCAGCTAATGGAGGAGAAAAGAAAACTTAGGATAATCATATTAGAATCAGGATAAAATGAAAGATGGCTAACATAATTTAACTTACATTATTCTAACACTGTAAATTATGTGAAAAGGATGTGAAGTATAAACATGGAGGAAGAAGACAAATATCAATATTTGTAGTCGGTATGATAATCTTCAGAAGATTCAACTTAAACAACTGGAAACCAATTATATTAAAAAATGAAGTTCAGAGAGTTTAGGGAATATGCATAATGATAAAGGATGCTTCCTTATATATTCACAAGAGCCAGTTAGAAATCATAACAAACATTTCATCTACAAAAGTAAAATGCAGATTAAAAATAACAAGAAATATGGTGAGCACCTATAAAGTACAGATTAAATGTGTTCAGGGGCCTTAAAAAGATTTTAATAAATTGAAAGACACACTATATTCCTTGCTAGATTCAGGGGTAATTAATACCAATAAAATTTTGATTCTTCACAAATTGATAAATGGATTTAATATAATTCCAATTATAATCACAGTGGGGTTAATAGGATTTAGAAGCAACTTTTTTTTTTTTTTTTTTTTTTTTGCTGTATGCAGGCCTCTCACTGTTGTGGCCTCTCCCATTGTGGAGCACAGGCTCCGGATGCACAGGCTCAGCGGCCATGGCTCACGGGGCCAGCCGCTCTGCGGCATGTGGGATCTTCCCAGACCAGGGCACAAACCTGTGTCCCCTGCGTTGGCAGGCGACTCTCAACCACTGCACCACCAGGGAAGTCCCAGAAGCAACTTTAATAGGCTACATTTCATGTAGAATAAGAAACAAAACAGAACACTTGATTTTTTAAAAATAGTGGGATATTGGTAAAGTAAAGCTTGCCATGCCAGGTATTAAAATATACCACATTAATAGTTTATATTACTCATTGTTCTCTGTAAGGCTGGTCCTCTTCAAAGAGCTCTATGTATGCTAATTCATTTTTTATTTAGCACAAACCCTGAAACGTATGTTCAGCTTGTAAATGAAGAAACTAAGGCAAAGGAGAAATACGTAATGTGCCATAATATACCCAACAAGTAGGTTGCTGACAGATGATTAGAACCTAGATCAAATGACATCAGAATTTGTGCCACTGATGTCTGTGGTAGACTGAGAGCTAGAAACAGACTGAGGCAGTGAGGTAGACCAATAAACAGATACAGTGAAAAAAGGATAGGAGTCAAATCAGACAGAACACAATACATTAAAAATCACATATGCATCAATGAGTGATATCACTAAAACGGAACTTCAGGTCTCTAAACTTCTAAGGGACCAAAACAACTCATCCTAATTCTCTACATCCTGGCATTTATTTTCAGTGCATTATCACATTAAGCATCGTTGATTTCATCTTAGAATTAGCAAAATCACTTTCATGTTTGGGAGTGTTCCTCCCTCTGCAATTTTTTGGAAGAGTTTGAGAAGGATGGGTGTTACCTCTTCTCTAAATGTTTGACAGAATTCTCCTGTGAAGCCATCTGGTCCTGGACTTTTGTTTATTTGTTCATATCGTTTATTGGAAGATTTTTAATCACAGTTCAATTTTATTACTTGTGATTGGTCTGTTCATACTTTCTATTTCTTCCTGGTTCAGTCTTGGATGGTTATACCTTTCTAAGAATTTGTCTATTTCTTCCAGGTTGTCCAGTTTATTGGCATGGAGTTTTTTGTAGTAGTCTCTTATGATGCTTTGTATTTCTGTGGTGTCTGTTGTAACTTCTCCTTTTTCTTTTCTAACTTTATTGATTTGAGTCCTCTCGCTCTTTTTCCTGATGAGTCTGGCTAATGGTTTATCAATTTTGTTTATACTCTCAAAGAACCAGCTTTTAGTTTTACTGATCTTTGCTATTGTTTTCTATTTCATTTATTTCTGCTCTGATCTTTATGATTTCTTTCCTTCTGCTAACTTTGGATTTTGTTTGTTCTTTCTCTAGTTCCAACAGTTGTAAAGTTAGATTGTTTACTTCAGATTTTTCTTGTTTCTTGAGGTAGGCTTGTATAGCTATAAACTTCCCTCTTAGAACTGCTTTTGCTGCAGTTTCTCATTAGGTTTCGGATTGTCGTGTTTTCATTTTCATTTGTCTCTAGGTATTTTTTGATTTCCTCCTTGATTTCTTCAGTGATCTCTTGATTATTTAGTAACATATTATTTAGCCTCCATATGTTTGTCTTTTTTTACGTATTTTTCCCTGCAATTCATTTCTAATCTCATAGCGTTGTGGCCAGAGAAGATGCTTGGTATGATTTCAATTTTTTTTTCTTTTTTTTTTTTTCAATTTTCTTTTATTTACTGAGGCTTGATTTGTGACCTAAGATGTGATCTATCCTGGAGAAATGTTCCATGTGCACTTGAAAAGAAAGTGTAATCTGCTGTTTTTGGATGAAATGTCCTATAAGTATCAAACAAATCTATCTGGTCTATTGTGTCATTTAAAGCTTGTGTTTCCTTAATAATTTTGTTTTCATGATCTGTCGATTGGTGTGAGGTGTTAAAGTCCCCCACAATTATTATTAATAATATTATTATTGTGTTACTGTCGAGTTCCTCTTTTATAGCTGTTAGCAGTTGCCTTATGTATTGAGGTGCTCCTATGTTGGGTGCATATATATTTATAATTGCTGTATCTTCTTCTTGGATTGATCCCTTGATTATATAGTGGCCTTCCTTGTCTCTTGTAACATTCTTTATTTTAAAGTTTATTTTATCTGATATGAGTAGTTACTCCAGCTTTCTTTTGATTTCCATTTGCATGGAATATCTTTTTCCATCCCCTCACTTTCAGTCTGTATGTGTCCCTAGGTCTGAAGTGGTTCTCTTGTAGACAGCATATACATGGGTCTTGTTTTTGTATCCATTCTGCAAGCCTGTGTCTTTTTGTTGGAGCATTTAATCCATTCACATTTAAGGTAATTACCGATATGTATGTTCCTATAACCATTTTCTTAATTGTTTTGGGTTTGTTTTGTAGGTCCTTTTCTTCTCTTGTGTTTCCCACTTAGTGAAGTTCCTTTAGCATTTGTTGTAGAGATGGTTTGGCGGTGCTGAATTCTATTAGCTTTTGCTTGTCTGTAAAGTTTTTGATTTCTCCATTGAATCTGAATGAGATCCTTGTTGGGTAGAGTAATCTTGGTTGTAGATTCTTCCCTTTCATCACTGTAAGTATATCACGCCACTCCCTTCTGGCTTGTAGAGTTTCTGCTGAGAAATCAGCTGTTAACTTTATGGGAGTTCCCTTGTATGTTATTTGTCATTTTTCCCTTGTTGCTTTCAATAATTTTTCTTTGTCTTTAATTTTTGCCAATTTGATTGTTATGTGTCTCGGTGTGTTTTTCTTTGGGTTTAGCCTGTATGGGACTCTCTGAGCTTCCTGGACTTGGGTGGATATTTCCTTTCCCATGTTAGGGAAGTTTTTGACTGTAATCTTTTGAAATATTTTCTTGGGTCCTTTCTCTCTCTCTTCTCCTTCTGGAACCCCTATAATGCGAATGTTGTTGCATTTAATGTTGTCTCAGAGGCCTCTTAGGCTTGTTTTCATTTCTTTTAATTATTTTTTCTTTATTCTGTTCTGCAGCAGTGAATTCCACCATTCTGTCTTCCAGGTCACTTATCCATTCTTCTGCCTCAGTTATTCTGCTGTCTGCTCCCTGTTGGATGAGGCTATTTATGAGGCTTGTGCAAGGTTCCTGATGGGAGGGACTGGTGGTGGGTAGAACTGACTGTTGCTCTGGTAAGCAGAGGTCAGTATAGTTGACTTTCAATATTATATTAGTTTCAGTTATAGAACACAGTGATTTGGTATTTTTATAGATTATACTCCCTATAAAGTTATTATAAAATATTGGCTATATTCCTTGTGCTACACATTACATCATTGTAACTTATTTTATACCAGTAGTTTGAACCTCTTAATTCCCATTACCTATCCTGCCCCTCCTGTGACCCCTCTCCCCTATGGTAACCACTAATTTGTTCTCTGAATCTGTCAGTCTGTTTCCATTGTTACATTTATTCATTTGTTTTTTTTTTTAGATACCACATATAAGTAAAAACATACGTTATTTGTCTTTCTCTGACATTTCACTGAGAATGTCTTTCTCTGACATTTCACCACCTTAAGCACTATACTAGAGATTCCTTGAAACTAGAGAATATAAAAATGCAAGACAAGCAATTCTATTAATGCCCACAGATATATGAAGGTAGTAGAGGGTGGTTTTTGAAATGTTCTGGTGGTACAGAAGAGGCATGATGGACACTGGGTATGGAGGGAAGAAGTTCTTGTTGGAAGTCAATTTTCCAGCACAGCTGATCAATAAATGTGGAGTTTCCTACATATTGTGGCTCTGAAACATTTGCTCTTCACTTTTAAAGAGTTTCAATACCTCATATGAGACTGAAGAAACAAAATAAAGCAAGAAAAGCAAAACCAACTCTTACTAGTGTGTTGTTTAGGAGGTGGTCACTCATCTATGGAAAAGCCTCTGGCAGAAACTGTGCTCATGTGTAAATAAAAACCAGTCACACATAAGATTAGTGGCTGCATCCTGAAAAGAAAATCATAGACCAAGGTAGAAACTACACAAGTACTAACCAAAAAAAAAAATATTTTTAACAGATAAATAAAATTATCCAAGACAAAACTGCATTTGAAGAATGGTGTTTTTATTTAAGAGAAAGAAAAACCAAAACAATAAAAATTTTAAAAGAGGAAATAAAAAAGCAAACAAGGACTTTCAATTTTAATGGTATACAGTGATGTGTCCTGAGTTGCTCTCCATAGAAGGAGAAGAATTTAGACTTTTCCAGTAGTTATGTTTCTTCATTCATTGAGCAAACCTTTATTGAGTAACTACAGTGAGCAAAGAGCTGTCATAGGTGCTTGGATCCATCAGTGAAAAATAAAGACAGAAATTATTGTCCTCTTGGCTTAAATTCTACTAGGAATGTGGGTGAAGACAGAAAAACAATACACATAATAAAAAATGAATAAATTGTGTGTTCCTTAGAAATAAGTCATGCTATGGGAAAAAAAAAGGAAAGAAGAACAGAGCAACAAGAGGTGTGCAAGTGAGGGATGGGGCAAGGAAAAGTAGGGAAAGTAACTGAGGTGGGTGGGGAAAGTAGAGGAGAAAAGACAGGTAGACAGATTACCTGATCATTGGTGCCATGTGTTTTCCTACAGATTTCTAACATCAGAAATACTATTTAGTATGCTAATACTAACATATTATTAGGATAGTACTTTACCTTAATTTATTTTGTTTTTGGGTTTTGAGGATGTGATTTTGCTATCTTCTCCAGAAAAATCTTTATAATATAATCCATACTTGAGCACTGCAAAAGTATTTGCTTTGTTGCTGACGATTTCTTTGTTGTTACTGCTTCTTTTGTTCTTTTACTGTGAAAATCATGGAAAGGGCATGAGTTCTACCTTTGGATCAATATCAAGATGGCAATAAAGGAGAGCCTCAAGACACAAAGCCAACCCTAAGAATTCAGTCAAGTTAGGAAATAAGAGACCCTCTTAACCAGGAGAACATAAGATTGCCAGGGACACACAGGCATCTTGGGGAGGGTATCAGAGGTACAGGATCTGGAAGCACTTTTTGTCAATATTTTTTAGGGAAGTCTGACCTCCATTAGTGTCTCTATTGACTAAGGTACAGAGAGAAAGTGACTTCCATAGCATAACCCATCTACTTACTGGCTGAGCTAAAACGAAAACTTATGTCACCTGGACCCAAGACTGATTTGCTTTCCATTGGGCTTTTATTGAACTCTCCCTGGTCACTGTGCATACAAGATCCTGACCTGGTCTCTGTCTTCCCAGTATACGTCGTCATGTGGCATAACATAAAATTCCTTAGCAAAATTATTCTGAGCAGGCAGGAGAAAATAATATACTAAACACAGGGACTGAAAGCAAAAAGGATAAATGGGCATCTTGATCAAAATATGCTTACCATTTTGCAATCTCAGTGTAATATTTAGTGAGTAATTTATATTAAATCTAATAAAAGTATGTCAGAAAGTTTATGACCAAATGTAACACAAATCATGAATGAGGGCCACAGTGAGTAAGGAAGGATTATGTCGGCTATCCACATAATACAGGAGAAGGCAATACAATACTTTCAGACCTGTGAAAGTTTCAAACTATGACTAAAAAGTTCTTGCTAAAGTACATGCATTTTCCCAGTGGCTGCATATGTTTGCCTGACAAAACCCATGGTTGGGCAATGGGTCCCAAGGTGTTAACGTTAAATTCCCACTCACATAGTAAGTTCTTCAATTCATGCGGCTGAGCTGACAGCACTATAGGATGCTTTTCCATAAACAAATTCCATTCAATAACCTGTTTTCCCCTTTAGTTTCTGAAGAGAATTGTAATGGCAAGCTAAGACTCTTACACAGAACAAAGGAGAGAAAAATCTTCAATTAAATAGAACCTTCAGACAACATTGTTCTTTATAATGTTCTGCTCCCTGAGACTAAACTACAAATGTCCCTTTCATCTCTACTAATTGTTGAAAAGTTTGTGTAAATGTCCTTTCATTCCACAGTAATGACAGCAGAAGGGAAATGCTCTTGTCTAATCTTGTGTAATAGGTCTGCCTAGTATTTAAACACAGAAGTTCTGGATTTAGGCAGACCTGAGTTTACATCTCAGATCAAGCTATGTAAAATTGAGCACTTTCAGAAAAATTACTGGAGCATGGCTTAATCATCTATAAAACAGGGGCAATATTTACATCTAACACGTAGGGTATTTGTTCATTTTGATCAAAATTTTTTGTGTAATACACTTACCAAAGATCTGGCCTATAAAAACTCTTTAAAAACAATATTATAAATATATCATCCTCTAGAAGTAGTGGATACTCATTTCAAACAGAGGTAACAATGGCATCACAGTAAACATAAAAATTGATATGTATGGTATCATCCATGTCAGTGTTCATGTACATGAAGAATTTCGTTTGTTTACTAAATAGTAACTAAGTAGAATACTGAGAATACTAAGAATAATACGTATTATTAATATGATTATGTATTACTAGGCATTGATGAGTCTACTACATTCTAGACATTTTAAATCAGATATTGAATCTATTAATCTATTATACAAAGAAGAAAATTGAGATATAGATGTACAATGACTTTTCTGAAGTCACAATTAGTTGATGAAAAAGGTATAACTTAAACTCTAGTCTTAATGAACATAATGAAATTAATGAATGAACATAACATTATTCTTTGAACTGAATATGATTATGTTACATCATTCATGAATTTAGGAGAGGGATCTGTACTATCTAGGGAATACAATTAGGAGAGGTTATGATAAGTATTGTTGAGAAGCTTTTAAGATTGAGATAATGGGAAGGATTGAATAACAAAACAAGTGAAAAACTATCTTAATGAAAAAAGAGAGAACATGTTGATGAACAGGATTACTTAATATATTATAAATGTGCCAATTCACCCTCAAATGAATTTAAACGTATTTGGAAGTCTAATGAAATTTCAGCTGCACTTTTTGGAAAATTTATGTAGGAAAAAATCATGGAAGCTCATGACAATCATGAAAATTTTGAGCAAACAGAAAATTTGCGCTATCAGATTTAAAATATTCTCCAAAATATTATTCAAAATAGTTACTTGGGCTGAAATAGACAAAAAATGAAATGGAACACAGAAACAGAACATTCTATGTATGAGAACTCAGTTTATGACAGATACAAGAGATCAAAACTTACTTAGGAAAGAACTGATTAGTTTATGGATACACTGCAAGTTCTCATTACATGAAAATAATAATGTAAATACTTCACAACATACAAAAATAAACCTTTAAGGGTTTATGTATTTAAATATGAAATTTAGAATTATAAAGGGAAAAGAGGAAATGATAGACTACCATTGCTCAATGGGAGAGAGAGGATTTATGCCTGTCATGGAAAAAATAAACTATATAAGAAAAATTTGCTGGGTTAAAATCCATCAAATTTAAGGACTTCCATTCAAGGAATGAAAACATAGACAAATACAACAGACATAAGTCAAGTTGAGGCAAGTTATTTGCAAAATTTAAAACTGAGGATAAATAATAATTTGAATTGACAAGGTTTGGCTGCAAAACAAGAAAATGAGAGAAAATCAAGAACAATAGGTACATTAAATGAATAGGAAAGTCACATAGGGGATGCAAATGTATGACAAGTATATGACCAAAAAGTACAATCAACAAAATAAAAATTTACAGAACAAAAGGAGATCACTTTGCGTTGTCATTTCCCATAGACTAGAAAGCTGCATAATGCTTGAGAAAGTGAGGGAACAGAAAGCACCTCTGGGTGCTGCCTGGATTGTAAACCAACCTAGCCATTTCAAAGAGCAATGGTCATTAGTATGTATATTCCCTAGACTAAAAATCACAACCCTAAATGAGTCATCCCTGCAAGATATTGTCACAAATGATCCTAAGGATTGCTCTGGGAGGATATTCCAAGGGAGCTGTTTCTACAAATGATACAAGGTAGGATTTCAACCTAGATATTTCTCAGTACCAGGAGACAGTTCTCTTATCCTAGCTATAAACAACTGAAGATAGCTGTGATGCCTTCTCTTTCATCACCCACATTCTCGTCTTAGGCATGTGTGTGATAGGAGTTGATTTCTATCACTAGCAGAATCCATATATAACTGTGGCTTGTGCATTTGACTAAATAGTGAACAGTAGTATTTTGAAGCTTTATGTTGTATTTACATATACTGGATTTGAATACAGAATTGATCCATTTTATTTGCATACAGCCACATGTATAGGTTGAAAATCCAATTTTAAATGGAAAAAATCCTGTAAGAAATAATGATTTATAGAATAAATGCAACATATGAATGTATATATTTATATGTATGTGTACATATACATATAGGCACACACATACACACATATATATCATGAATATACAAAACCTCCACTATTTTACTAGTTTCCAACATATCTAAATAGAGTACACAGAATGTAAATATATGTGTCTTTATACATGCATATATGATCCATCTCAGTTGGCTGAGAAGGTCTAGGATCAATGATACGCCAGTAGCAGTAAGCACACCTTGTGCTTAGGGGAAAAACAAGAAAAATTATTCATGACATTTGTTAAAGACAATGTCAAAGAATATATTCAAGGGAGGGAGTACTATAATGAAGTTTTTTAGTAGGCAAGAGAGATGAGTGCAATTCTGGACACAATAAGGAAAACTGGGGATTTATAGTCAAGGGCAGGGGTTGCAGGGTCCGGGTAAGGAGGCGGGTGGCAGATGGAAAACTACTAAGAGGTAGGGTGATTCTTTGCTCCAAAAGGGTTTTTCCTGAGAGCAGGCCAGGGTGATCAGGTGGTCAGACAAAGAGTAGGGGATTTCTGATAAACTGACTGCAGGATCCTTGCTAAACTGTAATAATTGAGTCACAGACAGGGCCCCAAGTTTAGGGTCTGGTCAGAAAGAGGACTCAGTTTCATCATCTGAATAATGAAGAAGTTGGTCTTGTTAATGCTAAGCTTTTCTAGATGATATTCTTTTTTTTTTTTTTTTTTTTGGTATTGGGTATCTACTCAATCAAGATGTAGTTAATATTCAATTAATCCCCTTAGAGAAACAAGATGTTGGAGATGGATTCAACATGACATTTATTTTTCAGTGAGAGACACATCGGTGGAGTTGAGGAATCTGGCGGGGATTCAGAATTGGAAAAGGATTGTGGTACCAAGGGTAAAACAGGAGCTGCTTAAAAATATATATATACATACATACATATATATGTGTGTGTATATATATATAATGCATACATACATACTTCTTATTGCTACCACCCAAGTTCCTAGAATACCACATGCCTTATTCATTTCAGAGGTCAACTTCTTTGTCTCTGTCCTATTTACACATAAAACACACGGTATTGACTAAGAATCTCACAAAACATTGAAAAGAATTGGTAAAAGAATGTCTGTTTCTCTTCACAGATTCCCTTTTCCCAGTCACAATTTATCACCTTGTTTTCCCAGCATGCCTGAGAGCCAAGAGAAGGTGAAAACACAAGAAAACTTAAATATGACCACAGAAGGGAGAAAGAATGTATAATGCATAACCACAGGAGAAGTTAGACACTGAAAATACAAAGAATTGAAAGCAGTTTGGATTTAAGGTATGACATTATTAAGTGTGACTTTTTTTTCCTTCTAAAAAACAAATATGTCATTTGCTATACCAGAAATATATATTGTTTTCCATAATTTCAGTATGCAAACTTAATTCCTTAGTACTGCAGGTCTATATAATCAGACCCTATCTTTTGAAACTGAAGTCTCCAGATAAAATACAGTGAGAAGAAAAAAACAGTATAACTGTTATGTGTATAATCCTTATACAAATCGGCTGGTATTCAAATATACCCCTCAGAACTGTGTGACTTTGGATATGTTGTGTAATTCTCTGTATCTTGCCTGTATCGATGCACAGATTCCCCATCTGTAAAATGGGAAAATTAAGTCTTTAATTGTGTAGAAGGGGAGAAAAGAGGCAGATTGAATCTCACTGTGGGTGACTTCCTTTACTTAGTTCATGTACCTTGGTTTTGTTGTGCTAACCTAAAGGCTGTTGGGATTAAGAACACTTTCTTTCTCTTGTTTTCTGCAGTGCAAGACAGATGTCTTGGGACACTGATTTGCTTGAGATCCCAAATTTCTCTCCAGTGAGCTGTGTCAAAGTATATACTTGAGACGGTGACATACTTTATAAAGGATTAGTAAAAATCTTTTGCACATTCTTCAATTAACTTGCTTGCTAAGCTGACATTTTTATGTCCATCTCCAGCTCTCCTGTGTCTTATTCCAATACTGGTTCTAAGTATAAGATAGAGGAGAGTTTCACACAGCCCGCTGTAAACACCACATTCTCATGCAAAAATTATGAGAATTAATTGTAGGAGAATATAAAAATGCTCTCAGAACGGCCCTGATTCACACTAGGACCACAAAAATTATGGCTTAATGAACACTGAAGCTTCACATTATATCCAGATCCTAAAACATCACACTCCCATACACATATGCATATTCATACATACGATTTTTGTCACAATTTAAAATTCAGTATTCAAAACCTCCTTCTCTATTCCATTCCATTTTAATCAAGTCTATTTATTTGTAAGGAAAAAATCCATACAAATTCGTTCAAATAGTAAATGTCTGACTGAAGGGTCAAAAAGTATAAAATCATACACGGTTGCATCCTTCTTTCTCTCTCACACACAAACGTGCACGCGCACACAAACACACACACGCACACATGCACGCGCGCACACACACACACACACACACACACACATGCAGAGTTCTCTTCTTACTGGCCAGGTGTCTCCTCAATTCTCCTCTCTATAGATAACTTTTTTTGCTTATTTTAGTTTGTTTGCCCTCATATTTTACCTTGCATGTAGATTCTACCAGTCTTGTCAGCCTACCTTTTCACAACTACCTGTGGAGGGGGATGCGTGTGTGTATATATGTGTGAGTGTGTATATGTGTGTGCATGTAGTATGTATTTAAAGGATTCTCTGGAAACTAAAATATATATATATATATTTTTTTTTTTTTTTTTTTTTTTTTTTTGCGGTACGCGGGCCTCTCACTGTGTGGCCTCTCCCATTGCGGAGCACAGGCTCTGGACGCGCAGGCTCAGCGGCCATGGCTCACGGGCCCAGCCGCTCCGTGGCATGTGGGATCCTCCCGGACCAGGGCACAAACCCGTGTCCCCTGCATCGGCAGGCGGACTCTCAACCACTGCGCCACCAAGGAAGCCCTAAAATATATTTTTCAAATAAAAATTCTATAGGAAAATTTGGGAGATTATGAGCCATAAACATTTTAAACATCTTTCTTTAATTATAATTTCCATGCAAATTCTATAATTAAAGTGTACAACATAAATGTATAGTTGGATGGATTTTGACAAATGTGTGTAATCGTGAAATAAGCACCACAATCTAGACTTAGAACACTTTCATTATTCCAAAACGTTACTTATTATCCCTTTGTACTCAATCCTCACAAGCACTCCTCACTCCAGGCAACCCCTGCTCTGTAATACTTGAAAATTCTGCTCTTTAGGTCTAGTAATACTACTAGGTAGACACTCGTAGCTCACTGTGGTTTTAATTTGCAATTCCCTTATTACTATTGATTTTGAGCATCTTTTTATGTACTTATTTGCTTTTGTAATACATTCTTTGGCTAGATATGCTTTCAAGTCTTCTACCCATTAACAGGTTGTTTTCCTTCTAGGAATCAACATCTTAAATCGTACCTATTTGACTGCAGTAATGGAACAAATTACTTGAATAAAATCAAAAAAGACACATTGGCAATATTGCCTTCATTGACTGTCAAACGCTTCACTTCAAATATTTAAGTAGACTTTCTTTTAGAGTTTAAATTTCATGTTTCATTGAACACTGTTCCAGATGTTCATGGGGTACCTTGGTGTGGGGTTTGGGAGTGGCAGGTAATACATTTTTGCTGTTTTAAACTGATAATTTTGTTGTAGTTAGTTATGCAGCAATAAAATACAAACTTGGTAGAAATAAAAGCAAAAATAAACAAATGGGACCTAATCAAACTTACAAGCTTTTGCACAGCAAAACCATGAACAAAGTGAAAAGACAACCTACAGACTGAGAGAAAGTATTTGCAAATGACACAACCAAGAAGTGCTTAATTTTCAAAATACACAAACAGCTTATATAACTCAATAAAAAGAAACAAACAACCCAATCAAAAAATGGGCAGAAGATCTAAATAGACATTTTTCCAAAGAAGACAGAGATGGCCAGCAAGCACAAGAAAAGATGCTCAAAATCATTAATTATTAGAGAAATGCAAATCAAAACTATAATGAGATATCACCTCACACCAGTTAGAATGGCCACCATCAAAAAGTCTACAAATAATAAATGCTAGAGAGGGTGTGGAGAAAAGAGAACTCTCCTACACTGTTAGTGGGAATGTAAATTGGTGCAGCCGCTGTGGAAAACAGTATGAAGGTTCCCTAAAAAACTAAAAACAGAGTTACCATATGATCCAGTAATTCCATTCCTGGGCATATATCCAGAAAATACAAGAGCTCTAATTCGAAAAGATACACACACCCCAATGTTCACAGTGGCACTATTAACAATAGCCAAGATATGTAAGCAACCTAAGTGTCCATCAACAGATGAACGGATATGGGACCTCCCCAGTGGTGTGGTGGTTAAGAATTCGCCTGCCAATGCAGGGGACACAGGTTCGAGTCCTGGTCCAGGAAGATCCCACACGCCGAGGAACAACTAAACCTGTGAGCCACAACTACTGAGCCTGTGTGCCACAACTACTGAAGCTCGCACACCTAGAGCCCATGCTCCACAACAAGAGAAGCCACTGCAATGAGAAGCCCACGCACCACAACGAAGAGTAGCGCCCGCTCGCTGCAAATAGAGAAAGCCTGCATACAGCAATGTAGACCCAACACAGCCAAAAATTAATTAATTAATTTTTAAAAAGATGAATGGATAAAGAAGATGCAGTATATACATACAATGGAATATTACACAGCCATAAAAAGAATGAAATAATGCCATTTGCAGCAATCTGGATGGACCTAGAGATTATCATACTAAGTGAAGTCAGTCAGACAGAAAAAGATGAATATATGATATCACTTATATGTAAAATCTAAGAAATAGTACAAATGAACTTATTTACAAAATAGAAACAGACTCACAGACACAGAAAACAAACTTATGGTTACCAAGGGGAAGGGGAGGAGGGATAAACTGGGAGTATGAGATTAACACATGCACACAACACATAGAAAATAACAGAGATTTACTGCATAGCACTGGGAACTATATTCAATATCTTGTAATAAAATATAATAGAGAAGAATATAAAAAAGAATATAAATATATACATATATATATATAACCGAATCTTGTAACTTTGCTGTACTCCTGAAACTAACACAATATTGCAAATCAACTATATTTCCATTAAGAAAAGAATACAAATTCAAGCAAGATAGCTATGTTTTAATTTTTCAAGCCTTACAGTCCTATTGCAACTATTCAGCTCTTTGGTAGTAGTGCAAAATCAGCCACAGACAATACATAAGTAAGTATGTATGGCTATATACCAATAAATTTTTATTTACAAATAATGTTGAAAGTTTATTTAGCTCATGGGCCACTGTTTTCAGACTCCTAATGTAGAAAATCTAGGGGGTTGTAGATACTAAGCAGTTTTTGCTTTAACCCAACAAAAATAGGATACCATTGGATGGCTTTAGCATGGAGATAAATTGGTAGGTTTACATTTTGAAGATCACTCTACCTAAGATTGTACCAATGTATAAGAAAATGGAGTAAATCAGAGTGCAAACTATAGAATAATTTGTTGGTTATTGCAGTTGAGAGATTTTGCTAGAAGGATGATGGTTAGAAGGGTGACAGAGACGGAAAGAGGTCAGTCTGTGCGTGTTTGTGTGTGTGCACACAAATGCATTAAACCCTCCATCGGGACAGAAACTGTACACTTTTTGACATTTTCCTTTCTATGAATAAACAGATTCTGCAACATCTGTAACATAATTCAAAAGAAAGAGGAAGAGCTTTATCTATGAGAATGGCATTGGAGTGATTAAATGATTTCCTGTACACAGTGGATTTATATGAGTTATAGGGAACAGAATAGCTCTACTGACCGGGTGATTTAATGTTTTCTTCGGAACAACTTGCAAAACATTATGAGATGGTGAGAATGATATCACCAGAGGCATTTTGAAACTGTCTGAAATTGATTACTGCTAGACAATAGCTTCCTTTTTGCCTTGCTTCTTCTCAGAGGGTCTGCTGTTTGAAATACTATTTCTGAAAGCGTTTTTTACTGGAATGCTTTCTTATGCACTAAATGGTCCCTTATGTAACAAAGCACCCAGCTCAGTGACATACACACAGTAGGCCTTAAGTAAACGTTAGCGGACTCAATCTCACTTGGTTGAAACAAAGTCATTTTTATATTAAGTCTGGGTTTAAAATACTAGAGCAAAGTCCAGAATTACAGTAAATACCAGGTTATATAGATTCAACATTATTTTTCTTCACAGGGAAATTCAAAACTATATGAGACATTTCTCCCTGCATCTCTCATGTTTCCACATGTGATGCTGGTGCCACAGTTCATGCTTGAACACATTACCTGGGCCATTACTCAAGAGTTGTGTTTGCAGCAAGGGGTGAGACAACATCTCCCCCTGGGGACAAAAGTTTACTTGTCTCCTGCTTGCTGTAAAATGGTAGGCTTTGTAAGCTCAGTGTTTCCCTTCTGCATTTAGAACCCTCTGTGTAGCAGGCATCTGTCTAGACCGCCTGCGTGGCATTTGTGGGGCAAGCAGAACTGATGCAAACATGTGGATATTCATGCGACTTACCGTGCCATGAGTGATGAAGTCCTTTGTCTCTGACCAAGCAGTTTCATGTCTTCTGCCAGCATCTATTAAAAAACAGTATCAGGCTCAACTTACTAGATTTTAAATAGGGTATAATCAAATCCCAGTCCTCGGAAAAATGCTTTAAGTTTTATACTGTGCATAGATATTCCATATTGAATACTTCTAATTATATACACAAAAAGAGGAAAACTATTTATAATTTTATATATATATATATATATACACACGCACACACAAATACGTATGTCTGTTTAGCTTTATTCCCTTATTAAAATTCATCATCGTGAAAATATACTATTTTATGCTAATGACATTTCCCGAAATATTTATGAAATAACATCATTGTTAATGACATAAATGATGATAATAGCTTTATGGTTTACACAACACTTTTTTAAAGCTTGCTTTTGATTCTCAAACTTTGAGGCCTGCATGGAGTATATTATTACTCCAAATATAAATGAATAGGTTTCTATAATTTTTTCAAATAACTGTAATGTTTAAAACCTATACTTATCATTTGAAATTGTCCATTCTATATTGTTCAAAATATAGTACACTGAAAAATAATTATTTCAAGATGATTTATTTAGTCATTCATTCAAAATATTTCTTCAGGGGCTTCCCTGGTGGCGCAGTGGTTGAGAGCCCGCCTGCCGATGCAGGGGACATGGGTTCGTGCCCCGGTCCGGGAAGATCCCACATGCCGCGGAGCGGCTAGGCCCACGAGCTATGGCCGCTGAGCCTGCGCGTCCGGAGCCTGTGCCCCCGCAACGGGAGAGGCCCCAACAGTGAGAGGCCCGCATACCGCAAAAAAAAAAAAAATATTTCTTCAAACATTGCATGACTTATACAGTATATATTGTGCGTATGTGTGTCTATGAGAGAGAGAGAAAAAGCAATTACACACAGTACATAGTATACACAGGTAGGATGAGGACAATTGGTTAAAATGTCTGGTTCCCTTTTATAGTATTACCATATTAATTTTTGGTTATTAGACTCAAACATATTTATTGAAATAATTTTGGGAACTTTAACTACATTGTCAGTGTCTTAGTTGGGGCTAGAAAAGAGAACAAGGTAGGGTCAGGAATGGAGTTAGCTGAGAATCATGAACTCATATAGAGACGCCAGTATCAGAATCTCAGACTGAATCAAACCTCAGATTCCTCTGCTGCCTTGTGAGAGAAAATCACAACATTTATTTAAAGTGCATATATAAATAATATCCCTACATAAATCGTAAAGCTCTGAATACCATGTTTCAAGTTTATGTGTAAATTCTGTATGATCTTTATTGTGAAGGCCTTGACTTCCTTCTTGATACACAGATTGGAATCCTCAATTGTCAAACTAAGAGACAATTGAAGGAATAAGTTGGTGTCTCGGTCAGAGGTGAACATTTGCTAATCTTTCAGGTCTTGGTGCCTAGCACAGTGCCTTGACAAAGAGAAGGTACACGTACACACACACACACACACACACACACACACAGACACACACACATGATATAAAAGGGGAAAGGAAAGAGTGAGAGTAGTAAAATTGAATGAAGAGGTCAAGAAGACTCTTCTTTAAGATAACCGATGAAGCAAGCATGAGCCTTAGACAACCTCTGGATGGATTACTCTCAGACTATCAAAAGACAACACAGCCAGAAAATAATCATAAAAGAATTATTATAAAACTCTGTAATCACAAGGTGCAAGGGAGAAGTAGAAATCAGGTAAGTTGGCTGGGGTAGGGAAGGCAAATTACATTGAAAATTTAAAAAGGGACTAAAGAAGAATTAAGAGAAAGAAAATAGGAAAAAGAATAATGAAGAAAGGCAGAGAGGGAGGCTTGGAAGGGGAGAGGGGAAGAAAGAGAAAGGAAGGAAGAGGAAAAAAAAAGAGAGAAAAGAAGGAAGGAAGGAAAGGAGGTGGGAGAGAAAGGAAGGAAGGAAGGGAGGGAGGGAGGGAGAAAGAGAAGGAAAGAAGGGGGAGTCAAACTTATATAGTCTAGCTTCACTTTTTTCCTATATGATTAGTAAATCAACTAGAGATTCTGTTTGAATCTTTCAGCAGGAGAGGAGGGGAGAAGATGGCTGTTTTTTATACACTTGACTTAACCACGCTTGCCATTTCACTGGCAGTCTCTGCATATTCCCCTGACAGCACCTGGAGAGGGTGCCTGTAGAACACCAAAAGGGTGGTGGGAAAATATGACATGTGACACCAGGGCAAGATCTGATCCTCAACAAATGAAATCTGTCAGCCATCTCCTCAAAGGCTGCCACCTTTCATATCCCTGCTTGGCTGAGCTAGCTTTTTACAGGGACTTATTGTATTATTCAGCTGGTTTGATTTTCCTTTTTATGACAACCCTCCCCTGGAGACCATCCATCTCTTTACAATCTTGGAGAACGACTCTAACTGAATGGCATTTCAATGTAATTTATAACTCTCTACTGTAAACACATATATGGGTTGTATCTTAGAACTGGAAAGAATGCGAATGGCTAGCCTTGGGTCACTATTACTTGGGATGAAATTAGTACCAAAACACTTAAGGAATTTAGATGGGCAAACTGAATGCAGATTTAAGAACAAAAAACAAGCAAACATAAACACCCGGAATGAAAAATGGAAAGATTAAGTTCCAGTTCTCTACAGTCATTAGTTAGTTTTGTATTCATAGACTTCACAGGGAGCTAGGAGGGTGTAAAATAATCTATAATTCAGAGTTATTAACAAAGTTGTAGAAAACAGCATCCAGAACTGTAACATTTTAAAGATACAAGAAACCTTAAAACGTACCTAATTCTTTTGGAAGACTCAAATTGTTAATATCTCAATTCTCCCACAGATTCACGACTGCTCCAATCAAAACAAAGAGGAAAAAACATGCAGGCTTTTTATTTGTAAATGCTGACAAGATGATTCTCAACTCATCTGGGAATGCAAACACTCTAAGAACAGCCAAGACAATCTTGAAGAACGAATTCAAGAGCCCAGTACCTGATTTTAAGACCTTCCCTAACCGCACGGTAATTCAGAGAACATGGGCGGCGGCGGCAGAGGCGCTGCGCGTCAGCCTGCTCTTCCCTCCGCGGTTTCTCCCCGCTCCCGCCCCGCTCCCGACGGGGAGCACCGCCTGCCCCGGTCCGGGTCCTCTGGGCCTGACCCCTCCCCACAGCGCTCAGTGAGCACGCTGGGCGCCCCGCCTACCTGCAAAAAAGTACGGTACTCGCTTAGGAACATACAACGAGGGTCACCTGATTTGTAGCAAAGTTTCCAAGTGGAAAGCAAAGTCTTTTCAATAAATGATACTGAACTGCTGTTGAGTAGATAAGCGCGAAACTTCTGGGTCATAAAATATGCTTAACTTTATAAGAAACTGCCGAAGAGTTTGACCAGCTGATAATATCAGAATTCCTAATGTCTCCCTCATTATTGCCAACATTTGGTATTGTCTGCTTATCTCTTCCGGCCTTTTGGGCCTTTCGGGTAGTTGGCAAGTGCTACCACGTTGTGATTTTCACAAGCTTTTTCTCATGAGGCTGATCACCTTCCCTGGGCTCATTAGCCCTTTGAATCTCCACTTGTGTGAAATGCCTTCAAGTAGTATACCCTCTCTTCTATTGGGTCGTTCATCTTTTCCTTAAAGGATTCATCAGAGTTATTTTATATATTCTGAAAATAAAATATGTTCGGTGACCATCTTCCCTCATTCTGTTGGATTGTTTGGTCACTCTGGCAATAGAAAAAAAAAAAAGAGGCCAAGGCTAGCACAAGAAATGCCACGATGACTGATAATAGTCCTCACAGCAATGTTAAAGCAAAAACAGAAATGGCTGCCCGATTGTCTCCCTTCGCAGAAGTACCTGCTTGCAGTTTTGTTGTCAGAGCTGCTCCAGCTCTTTGCTCAGAACCCTCCAACCCCACCTTTAGCTAGAGTTAACGTAAGTCTTTAAGCCAAAGGGTCCAGAGATAAGGGAAGCTACAAACAATAACAATAAAACCAGCTGGGATGAAGACTGCAATGAATCTGACCTCCAACAGACCCTGAGTCTCATTATATGTTGATTTTACTCCACTAGCATACTAAAAGGCACACCTACCAGCAGCCATGACCAGACCCAAAAAGGACGCAGAGGGCCTTCCCTGGTGGCGCAGTGGTTGGGGGGTCCGCCTGCCGATGCGGGGGACGCGGGTTAGTGCCCTGGTCGGGGAAGATCCCACGTGCCGCGGAGCGGCTGGGCCAGTGAATCGTGGCTGCTGGGCCTGCGCGTCCGGAGCCTGTGCTCCGCAATGGGAGGGGTCACAACAGTGAGAGGCCCGCGTACAGCAAAAAAAAAAAAAAAAAAAAAGGACCCAAAAAGGATAGAAAGGGGGGGGGCACCGCTCTCCCTGGAAAAACTTTGCCTCTTCCCTGTACACTAATGCATATGCCTCCCCATCATTAGCCTCATGCCTCTCCCCTTTGTCTTTACTTTTTTTATTTTTTTGCGGTATGCGGGCCTCTCACCCTGTGGCCTCTCCCACTGCGGAGCACAGGCTCCGGCCGCGCAGGCCCAGCGGCCATGGCTCACGGGCCCAGCCGCTCAGCGGCACGTGGGACCCTCCCGGACCAGGGCACGAACCCGTGTCCCCTGCATCGGCAGGCGGACTCTCAAACACTGCGCCACCAGGGAAGCCCTGTCTTTACTTTTTAAAATTGAATCCGTCTTGCCATGTGGGCGAGATGTTGATCTATGAACTTAGTTCCAGCTTCTCGTTCTTTGGCCGCTGAATAAAGCTTGTGCTGTGTTGCTCTCAGCTTAGGTTTTGTTATTCGACTGCTTGAACCTGATGGGAAAAAGAACCCGTCCCCACCAAGGCAAGAGAGCCTTGGCCAGGCTAGGGCAAGAGCAAGGTGCTTATGACAATTCGGTAACAGTTTGACATTTGGAAAGTACTGAACCAAAATAACCGTTACAGCTACCCACCAGCCAATTAGAACTGAATGGCTTTTTCACCTTGTTTGTGGTTTTTACCTTTACAGTCTCAGCTCCAATGGTGGGACTCACTTTGCGGTATCTGGCCTGACTGGGTCTCCCTGGGTTGCAAACCCGTTAAGACCCTGGTGTTACTTTGCCTAACAGTAAAGTTGCCCATCAGGGCTTTTCTTTCAGTTGACAACTCTGTTAATGGATCCTTTGAATACACTGAAGTTCTCAATTTTCGTATAATCTGATATATTCACTTTTTTCTTTAACGTTCAACAATTTTACTGTCCCATTCAGAAATTCTTTAATCCTCTCCAAAGAAATCATGATGTTGTCTCATGTTTCCTCTGAAAGCTTTATTATTCTCCCTTCATATTTAGTTCTACAATATATCTAGAATTAAATATTTGTTTATAATAAGCAAAGGAACTTACATGCGAGACTTGTCCTGGGCCACCTTTTGAGAGGAGATCTCCGCACCCACCTACAAGCATCTTAAAAGTTTGCATGGAGGCTTTAACTGGGTTGTCAGGTATTCAGTGCAGATGATCTCAATGACACATTACTCTCTAAAAGCTATATTCTTACACTGGCTACAGCTGTGGAAACAGTGGGCGGAACTACATTCCAAAGGCAGGGTGTAAGGAGCCTCTGATTGCCTGAGCCAGGGGGCAGGTTCACTGGAGGTCATGCCCTGTCAGTAACCTCCTCCAACAGTGGCAGGGGTACAATATACTTTTTCTTTCTCTTTTGATTGTCCAAGTGACTCAGCACCATTTATTGAAAAGGTTTTCCTCCCTTGCACTTCAGTATTGTTTTTAGAGAATGCTAAAAGAGGCCAGAAGGATATTAACTTTTTATAGATAGTGTATACATAGATATATGACTTCATCTAGATAAAGTAAAACTCCACTGAGCCATGAACCAAATGTTAGTGCAACTTACTACTTGTAAGGTATACTTCAATACAGAAATTATTGTTATGTACATTGATATTCATGTAATATTGGCAAAGATGTTTTAAGTTAATGATATTACATCTTTCAACTCTTTCAGGTTAGGTAAGGTTAAACAAAGTGCTTCTATATGGATGAAAAACAGGTTAAGTTAATAACAATTTGTTAAGTTTAGTAAAACTTTTGATGCACGTTCCAGACATTGAGGAAAGTAATGACTCCATTGACTAGAAAATTATTTTTCTTGCAAATCAGATGATTTTCAGTACTTTTCTCCAAAAATAGTATAGGTGTACATAATGGAGGTATCTACTGACAGATCGTTGAACATTTTTTGGTGATAGAGGATTATGAAATTTTTAAATTGCAACTTGAAAGGGGCTTGCCAAATTGAGTGATTTTATATGGCAAAACTCCTTTTATTCCCTTCTATTTATCTGTGTACATGCGTACTCAGCATTTATCTCTGTTTAGTAAAAAAACGTTTAAGTGGTGTTGGTCTTTGTCCCATTCTACTGAGAAAAAATATTCTGTGAATAAATGATAAATGAAAAAATATTCTGTGAATTAATGATTTACTTGATAAAAAGTTCCTTTCACAGTAAGAATCCAATTTAGCAAAAATATTTTTATGTGATTAAGGTTGGAAAAAATTTATACTAATATTTTTATATTAATTGCAATGTAATATTAATCTAATTTAGTTCAAAGACTTAGAACCTTTTAGCTGTAGGATGCTATAATATAAAAATATTTCATGTGCGTAATTTATAAATATTTTACAAATGCATTTTATTATAAAGTATGGTATGATGAAAAATAAAATACTTTACAGGATACACAATTACATTAGGATAAACTTTTTTAAAACAGTGAAAAAAAATAAGTTCAAGGAGAAAAAAATAAAACTCTGTTAAAGAAAAGTTTTCTTGTTAATTTATATAATGATTGATGGTGGTGTGATATTGTGATTTGTAATAAGAAATATATACTTGGTTTTCATCCCCATTTCTGGCACAGATCTCCTAAGCACTTGGAATTTAATAAAAGTGGCTTTCGTTATATTCATGAGGTGACTTTTGGAACTCACTTAAGGATGGGTGGCGGTTGCCAGGGGAACCAACTCTGCGGTTAGAGGTTGAAATTTTAGTTCACCCCCTGACCTCCAAGGAGCGGAAAGGGGCTGGAAGTTGAATCAGCTGCCAGCGCCAATCATTAAATCAATCATGCGTATGTAATAATGCTTCCATAAAAAGCCCGAAAGGCAGGGTTCAGAGAGCTTTTTGTAGACATTCAGGGAGACTGGTGCCTTCAGAGAGAGCAAGGAATCTCCTCACCCTTTCCCCATACTTGGTCCTGTGCATCTCTTCCATCTGGCTGTTCCTGAAATATACCCTTTTATAATAAACTGGTAATCTAGTAAGTAAAATGTTTCTCTGAGTTCTGTGAGCGGCTCAAGCAAATTAATGGAACCCGAGGAGGGGGTCATGGGAACCTGTGATTTATAGCTGGTGAGTCAAAAATACAGGTGACTACCTGGGCTTTTGACTGGTATCTGAAGTGTGCATGTGTTGTGCAGGGGAGTATGGCAAGGAAGGGCAATCTTGTGGGACTGAGCCTTTTACCTATTAGATCTGACACTGTCTCTGGGCAGATAGTGTCATAGTTGGGTTGAATTGTAGGACCCCCAGCTGGTATCCGAGAATTGCTTATCGGTGATGTGGAAACCCCCCTTTCCACACGCTGGAATTGGGTCCAGGAACCCAAAAAAAGTGGTTATCAACTTGCTGTAAGGTTTTCATTTCATTGAATATATTTTTAAGATTAATCTACATGTCTCTTTTAAATTTCAGCATTAAAATATGCCAGGAATTCCAACATTTATAATTGCCTACACTTAAGGTTAAATGTTTTGTGTCAATTTAAATATTTGCGAGAGGTTGAGGTTTTCAAAATTCATTTGGAAATGCATGAACAAAAAAAGTCTTTAGAGCAGTGTCCAAGAACATAAGAGCAGCCATGTAGAAATTGTCAGTATGTAGACTTTGGACAGCACAGAGTCCCTGCTCTCAGACACTGTCCTTCCAGGGTTACTCTGCTACTTTGAGGATGAAATTCACATAAGAACATAATAGGCATGATATGACCTCACTGGCTTCAGCAGCCTCATTTCCTGAGTGATGTTTTCCAGTCATGTAGATTGATCCACGAAAATAGGATGTTTGGTACTTCTCTGAAAGGACCCTGCACATTTCCCAGAGGGCTTGTTATTTCTGTCTCCACTCTTAATGGACAGGCAAACAACTCCTACTCCTCAGAACTCAGGCCTCAGCATCATTTCCTCCTCTGGAAACATCCCTGAGCAATCACATAAAGATTTATACTTTTGTCAGGATTAGAACCCTTATTGAGTTAATTGTTTGTTTTCACCAGCATCAAAGTCCATTAATTCCTTCAGAGCAGATATATATATATATTTTTTTGCTTTTAAACTTTGAGCTTTTATACATTATCTATTATATAGTGCATAAATGATTGTAGAATGAATGAATTTAAGAAGAAACAAACATTGAATCGACTTTTCTTTTTCAATAGAGACAAGTAGATTCATTTGAAATAACTGAGGAAGATACGTCTGGATTACCTGAAATTCTTAACTTTATAATCTCTAAAAGGTAAATCTCTGTTTTATTTTTTAAAGAAGTTATTTAAGAAATACTATATAAATGGAATATCTGAGACATGTTATTAATTGTAGCATTTAAAACCTGATAATCCTGTAGCTATTACTCCTTTATTTTCTTAGTAAATATATCTTCCTAAGGTGAGTATTCTTCTACGTATACTGAGATGGTCTCTGCAAACATACTGACTCTACAATTTTCGGGTCAGTGTCTGTACTGATTATCAGAAATCACAATGCTGTGCTGTCTTAAATATCCTGTCTAGTTGGAAAATCTATGATGGAATGATTCAGTTCACTCACGACTGAGCAAAATACTGATATAGTCAGTAAACCATAGCAATCTCAAAACAAAATGAAAAACCAAAAAAAGTTGGGCAACCCCCCTTTATTTCTAGATTTGAGGACTGACTGGCTGACGGAATGGCTGATTGATTGGCACAAGGCTTGGATGCTTGGCTGCCAAGCTGAAGTGAGACACTCATTGACTTGCTCACTCACTGCCTGGCTCAAAGGTTTACTGGCTGGTTGACCGGCAGACAGACTAGTTAACTTGCTAGCTGACAGGTTGACTACCTTCACGGATGGTCAGCTGACTAGCTAAGTATCTGATTAAAGGGATGATCAATTACACAGCTGCCTGATGCACTGGCTCAGAGGCTGGTTAGGTGATGGTCTGACTGACGGTTTGCATGACTAAATTAATAGCCAATGCACAGGAATGCACATTTTCTTTTCTTTTAACATCTTTATTGGAGTATAATTGCTTTACAATGGTGTGTTAGTTTCTGCTTTACAACAAAATGAATTAGTTATATATATATGATCCCATATCTCTTCCCTCTTGAGTCTCCCTCCCACCCTCCCTACCCCACCCCTCCAGGCGATCACAAAGCACAGAGATGATATCCCTGTGCTATGCGGCTGCTTCCCACTAGCTATCTACCTTACCTTTGGTAGTGTATATATGTCCATGCCTCTCTCCCGCTTTGTCACAGCTTACCCTTCACCTCCCCATATCCTCAAGTCCATTCTCTAGTAGGTCTGTGTCTTTATTCCTGTGTTACCCCTAGATTCTTCATGACATTTTTTTTTCCCTTAAATTCCATATATATGTGTTAGCATACGGTATTTATCTTTCTCTTTCTGACTTATTTCACTCTATATGACAGACTCTAGGTCCATCCACCTCATTACAAATAGCTCAATTTCGTTTCTTTTTATGGCTGAGTAATATTCCATTGTATACATGTGCCACATCTTCTTTATCCATTCATCTGTCGATGGACACTTAGGTTGCTTCCATGTGCTGGCTATTGTAAATAGAGCTGCAATGAACATTGTGGTACATGACTCTTTTTGAATTTTGGTTTTCTCAGGGTATATGCCCAGTAGTGGGATTGCTGGGTCATATGGTAGTTCTATTTGTAGATTTTTAAGGAACCTCCATACTGTTCTCCACAGTGGCTGTATCAATTTACATTCCCATCAACGGTGCAAGAGGGTTCCCTTTTCTCCACAGCCTCTCCAGCATTTATTGTTTCTAGATTTTTTGATGATGGCAGGAATGCACATTTTCTGGAGATGTTTTCAGCTGCATACTCATACTCCCTTGGAATCCAAGGTTATGCAGAAATCCTGACCATGTTTGTGATGTCTGGAACTGCATAAAATTCACAGTTCCATTTCAGAAGACTTATTACAGCTGAGCAACTCCAACTTCTGATGTTTAATATTCCACAACCAGAGACCATTAGGGAAGAATTAGGGGCTCTGTCTACAGATAGTTAGATGTGCTAAGGCAAAAATAAAAATAATCCCTATTGTCTTTGCTACAATCTGGAGGAGGTCATCCTTAGTTGATGAGGGTGCAAATGATTGTTAGCTGTTTCCCAGGAATCAGTAGTTTCTTTTTCTTGACGCATGTTAGTAAGATGGGTAATAAATGTTCCTATGACAACAGAGATCATCAGACCCCACTGTATCTCTCAAGTAGTGAATCTTGTTTAAAAAAATGATTAAAGGCAATCATCCTTCCATTAAGGAACTGCTCCCCATCCTGTGTTCTGATAAGACTATGTATCGCTGTCCTGTGCCCACCTACCACCTGATGATTCTGGGCCAAACTCTCTTTCCAAGGAGTTAGAACATAGATTTAACAAGATAGATTATACTATGTTCTTAATGAGGAATTTTCCAGCTCTGAGGACCAGTTTGGCATCAAGTTTCTGAGGGCTCTTTTCCCTGTCATGGGTGCTTGCCTAATAGGAAATAAAGCCAATAAAAAGAAACAAGAAGGCTTCCTTGGTGGCACAGTGGTTGAGAGTCCACCTGCCGATGCAGGGGACATGGGTTCGTGCCCCGGTCCGGGAAGATCCCACATGTCGCGGAGCAGCTGGGCCCGTGAGCCATGGCCACTGAGCCTGCACATCTGGAGCCTGTGCTCCACAGCGGGAGAGGCCACAACAGTGAGAGGCCCGCGTACCGCAAAAAAAAAAACAACAACAAGAGCTGAGAGAGAGAGAGGGAGAAGGAGGAGAGGAGAGAAGAGGAGAGGGGATTCTGAAATGTTCTATTTATGTATACTCAAATCTGCCATCAGACTTCCCAATAATGTAATTCAATATGTGGTAAGTTTTCCCTTACCCTGAGCTAGTTTTTAAAATTTTGTCACTTATAATAAGAAGAATTCTGAATAAAATAGAACCCCAGTTTCATTAAATTAATGTTGACATATTGATTCATCGTTTTAATAATATTTTATTAAACAGAGTGTGGGTAATATAATAGTGTAGACATTATTTTAATGGGAGGCTATATAAAGAAAAGATAAATATCATTATCACTAAAATATAAAAATTCAAAAAATTTAGGAAAAGTAAATGTCAGTATCACAAAATACATATCATTAGCAGACCCTATCAAAAAATAGAGGTGATATACTCAAGAGCCTTGACAGGTTTGACAAAACCTTTGTGATAAAAATATTTTCCATAAGACTATTCCTCTTCATTTTTTTGACAATTCAGATGAAGCCACTTATTGGCAATGAATTCAGTGAAGGAATGCTATTATATTTGTTTCTTTCCTGAATAAATTAAAATATCTAAAGATTAATCAACATAACAAAAAATCACTGACTTTGCGGATATATTTCTACTCTCTGCAATATTCTCTCGAAATATCTCTCTCATGTTATTGTGTGATATTTCATCAGTATTTCTAAATCACTTTAGTAAACTGTTTCAGAACTTATTGCAATTTACCAGGATAATTGTTGTTTATATGTTTTTGTGTGTGTCCCACTATAACATCCTCTAGGAGAGAAGGGATTTATTTTACATCTTGTATTTCTCAAAGATTTGTCCAGTATTCAATTTATATCAGGTGGTCAATAAATTCTAATTATATATTTGAATAAATAAAATATGTTAGTTCAAAAGCCAGACATTGAGCCCCACTCCTTCAATTACTCCTTTCTTTCAGGATTATGGACAAAAGAATATTTAGCTGATGATAAATATCTATGTAATTCATAATGGACATAGTTTTTTGCTTTTCTCAATTTCTTATTTTCTTGAATTTGTTAAGAATTAAAGTCTCGAGAAACTTTAAAACCTTGTATCTTTCTATTAGTGTGGACAACTAGCATTCAGAAATATTTAATTAGGTATCAAATGATCTTTGTGTCCTTAAATTATTTGAACTCATGGACAATATAGCAAATCATATATTGTGTATGACTCATGTAGACTCATGACCTATGTAGACGCATATATGGTGATGAATCCAGAAGAAAGAAGCAGCATTAATTGTAACAAATTTATAACTGTCATCATTTTATAATATGTAGATCAAATTGGGCCAAGTCTTTATCTATATCTCAGTTTTCCAGCATATTTAATAAGGATGTACTAAATGCAATTTAAGGTTCTCACATCTATGACCTTAATGATGCCTGAAACCAGCGTGGTGCATACATTCTGCTAGTTACACCAAGATATTTCCTTTCATCCATCCATCTTAGCAGTAAACCTAGGTTTTCCTTTTTGTTTCCTTTTCTGTTTTGTCTCCCTTATCATTCCTTAATAGTTCTCCCCAGCCTAAGCCAGAATGATGTTGTAGTTGAGAGCATGGGTTCTGGCCTTGAGGCCTAAATCTGAATCCTAGACCTATTAGTTGCCTGATACATGAACTCAAACATGTTCCATAGTCTCCCTGGGATTCAATTTTTCAATTTGTAAAATTGGGATAAGAAATAAAATCTCACTGGATTTGTGGGGGGGATAAAATAGGTATGTATATAGATATGTATATATAAAGCAGTTAGAACAATTTCTGGTACCTGGTAACTACTGTATAATCATTTGTTGTGTAATTGTAACTATAATAACTCCTATTTTAGCTTAATTAACCAGAAACTGGAGCTGGAGGAATAGGGACTACTATTCAAGGAAGCAAAAATAAAGGAAAAGACTAATAAAAAGTGATAAAGCAGAAAAGAAGGGAGAGCCAAGATCAAGTGAAGGCCTTCTGAGAGGCTGCATTTAAGTTAAGGAAAGAGAAAGAATATTTGAGCTGGCTTCACCTCTCATTTGTCAAAAGTTAAGTCCCTGTGGCACCAGCTCCTTTATACTGAGTTGTGTTTATTTGGACACAAAAGGAGTTACATACTCAGTATCAGTAATGCCATCCTGGGACAAAAAGAATAAAGGTATGCTACCCATACAAAAAGTGCAAGAGTGTGTGACTCATACAAAAGATATAACAAGTTAATAGTTAGAATGTCCTTTCACTTGAAGTAAACAAAATTTACCCAAAAGGAATTCAGTCACCATTTGTGGAATGTGTTCTAAGTTCCAGGCAAGACATTTTTTTTTAATAAATTTATATATATTTATTTTTGGCTGTGTTGGGTCTTTGTTGTTGCCCACGGGCTTTCTCTAGTTGTGGAGAGTGAGGGCTACTCTTCGTTGCGTTGCACGGGCTTCTCATTGTGGTGGCTTCTCTTGTTGCGGAGCACAGGCTCTAGGCACACAGGCTTCAGTTGTTGTGGAACGTGGGCTCAGTAGTTGTGGCTCATGGGCTGTAGAGCACAGGCTCAGTAGTTGTGGTGCACGGGCTTAGATGCTCTGCGGCGTGTGAGATCTTCCTAGACCAGGACTCAAACCCATGTGCCCTGAGTTGGCAGGCGGATTCTTAACCACTGCGCCACCAAAGAAGACATTTTAAAGCATGCTCACATTTAATATTCCCAGTAACCTCAGAAAAGATTTATTAAAATTCCTGCATTTAGGTAAAGAAAACAACTGTATGATAGGATAGATGAATTTCTAAGAGTCTGCAATTATTAATTGGGATAGAATTTTAAGACTAGGTTTGCCTAACTCAGAATCTTATTCTTTAACAAAACATCACATTGCTTCCCAGTTATAAAAGCCCTCACTGTTATTTTAAGAAAAGTAAATTCAAGAGAAAGGAGTTGAGCCTTGTAAAAAAAAAAAAAACACCTTTGAAAATTTCAATTAGATATATTTATGAGGAGGCTTGAATAAGGGCTAGTGAATAAGGTCTTTTCCCCTTGTCTTAAATGATCATTTCCCAAGGCTTCCTTCAAATAGCTTGAGTCACTTCTGTCTGAGTAGTTCTTGGCAGAAGAAATGAAAGAGCTTCAGGATGACACAGTTCAAGAGCTACTGCATAAATCAGCAAGCATGAATGATCCCATTATCTGGTCATGGATCCCTGGCTGCAAGGAGCTTTTGCTAAAGGTAAACCCACAAATGCATCAACATAGAGAGGAGCTTCTAAAAGTCAAGGCCTGATTCCAATATAAGATGACGAGATGTGTGCGGTGACACAGGACAAATTGGAGTCTTCTGTGGTAGAAATCTATCTCTTCAGATACAGCTAACTTCTCTTTGCTCTGATATAAAGGTGACAAGAGAATGCCACAAAGCAGATAGAAGTGAGAGGTCCAAGTAATATTAGGAAGCATATGCAGATACTCAGGGGGCATGAAACACCTCAGCTCAGGTCTCTAGGCCAATGAAATAAAGCAGAACACTACATTATGAACTTAAGCATCGGGATTCAAGAACAGTTCTCCAAAATTTCATGTGTCTAGCATAGACCATAGATCTAATAATTTTCATAATCCAAATTGATTCGTATTTCAGATAACTTATTTATTTTCATCACTAAAGTGTGGATAACAGAGCTTGACATATCTCATTTTTTAGGATGAATTAAATTAGGTCTGGCATAAGAAATACTGACCCCAAAATATAAGTATTAGCTAAACTTTGATCAGGACATGTGATGCTCCAGGTATTATGTTAAGTGCTATATATGAGTTATCTTAATAAAAAATCACAAGTTCGTAAATTATCAATAGGTACATTTGCCATTCCCATTCAACTGATAAAGAATGAATGGCCGCTAGGTAATATATACCCAGATCAGAGCTCAATGAATCTCATTCCAGTCAATAATTTTTTTTTAAGATTTATTATTTATTTAATTTATTTTTGGCTGCATTAGGTCTTAGTTGCGGCATGTAGGACCTTCGTTGAGGTGTGCGGGCTTCTCTCTAGCTGTGGCCTGCAGGTTTTCTCTCTCTAGTTGTGGCACACAGGCTCCAGGGCACGTGGGCTCTGTACTTTGCGGTATGTGGCCTCTAGTTGAGGCGTGCAAGCTCAGTAGTTGTGGCACGTGGGCTTAGTTGCCCCACAGCATGTGGGATCTTAGTTCCCTGACCAGGGGTCGAACCCGCGTCCCCTGCATTGTAAGGTGGATTCTCTACCACTGGACCATAAGGGAAGTCCCGCAGTCAGTAATTTTTTTAAAAAGGTAACTAACATCTATATTGATGGCCTTCTATATAATATGTCTTCCACTTAGGATGTCTCTAGTACTTTACTAATTCTTGTACTTTTTTTCTTTGAATTATTGTCCTCTGTTTACAGGGTAACAAAGTTATGTTCATGAGGAATGATTAAAAATTTTGATATCACATAGGCAGTAAATGGCAAAAACTTTTTTTTTTTTTTTTTTTGCAGTATGCAGGCCTCTCACTGCTGTGGCCTCTCCCGTTGCAGAGCACAGGCTCCGGATGCGCAGGCTCAGTGGCTATGGCCCACGGGCCCGGCCGCTCCGCAGTATGTGGGATCCTCCCGGACCGGGGCACAAATCCGTGTCCCCAGCATAGGCAGGTGGACTCTCAACCACTGCACCACCAGGGAAGCCCCACAAAAACTATTTTTTAAAAAATTATTTCAAAGCCTATGCTCTTTTCACCCTTTCACAGTAAACAAGAAAGTGGTGCCTGCTAAGTATTTGGTAAAAAGTGTTTATGCTACTTTTTTCTGTTCCAGATCTGTATTTTCAAATAGGAAAAAAAAAGTTAGTTATTTTTTAAAAATATTTATTGGAGTATTGTTGATTTACAATATTGTGTTACTTTCTGCTGTGCAGCAAGGTGATTCAGTTATACATATACATATATCCATGCTTTTTCAGATTCTTTTCCCATATAGGTTATTACAGAATATTTAGGGTTTTTTTTTTCCTCTCTTAATTGTATCAATAAATGCAATGCCTGGCATACTGTAGACACTCAACATTAATTAAATGAGTGAATAAGCATGTAATAGCCTTTGGAGGGGTGGTGCATAATTCAGTGATGCAGAAAGTTTAATTTACTACGGAAACTCATGAACCTGCTTCGTGAAAAGTGAGCAGTGAGGTTCCATTTCTTTTTCCCCACTTCTGCTTCTATATTGCTGTTTCAGGTGAAAGTCCTAGCGTCTATGGTCAACATCTGTGAAAGCTCAAATTCAAGTGAGAGCTCTACCAGTTCAAGCGAGAGCTCTATTTCATGCATAGCATTTGGTGTTTCTTTTATTATATGTATTGCTCTACGATGATTAAAAGTGTTGCTGAATTTTTATGAAATGTTCTAGGAATTTTAAAGTCATTAAGATATACCCTGAGTTCAATTTATGGTTTAGTTTGCCAGTAGTTTGTGGTTCTTCTGACAACCTGCTGTCTGGAGAACTGTCATTTATTTGTTCGTTTGCTGTTAGAATATTTTGAAATTAAATTTGTGTTATTTTCCAATGTCTTTTAACCAAGCTTTTAAACATAAAATATGCACATCAAGTTTTTTTTTTTTCTAAGAAAACTTAAAAGTTGGGCACACAACTTTGATTCTCTTTCTTAGGAAATATTATTAGGGCTAGTAAGGGCTCAGCGTTGGCAGAATGTTGTGGCTAAGAGGATGTGTCCTGGAATTGCTTTGCCTGAGTTCAAGTTTGCCATTGTATATTGTAACCTTGGGCAAGTTATTTATACACTTTCTATCTCAGCTTCCTTCTCTGTAAAATGGATTCGGTTGTATCATCTAACCCAAAGAGTAAATTTGCCACTACATGCAAAGTACTTTAGAGGGTGCCTTGTTCAGAGTAAGTGCTCAATAAGCATTCACTGTCTATTACCCTCTGTTAGAAATAACCAACACTCTCAAGGGTTTTTTGGCCACAACTAATCCGTTGTATATGTTTTCCACACTTGCTTAGATCCAGTAGGCATTTAAATTCATAAGCCTTGAACTTGGCTTGGGTATTTTGTTTTATTTCATTTTCTTAGATTTGAGCTTCACGAGACTGGATTCATCATATCCTCAGTCTACAGTATACTATTATCATCACACCATTATCAAGGCACATCTTCTCATTTATTTTTTGACTTCAAATCCAACCACTCTTCCCTTACATACCTCTATTAAAAAACTTCTCTCTGTAAATTTTAAAATGTTTTATTTTGGAATATTTTAAAACTTACGGAAAAGTTGCAAAATACTACAGAGAGTTCCTTTATACCTTTCACACAGTTCCTCCTAGTGTGAAAAATCTTAAATAACCATATGAGAACTATCAAATATAATAATACTGGAATGATACTGTTAAGTAACTATAAACTTTGTTCAGATTTTATCCATGTTTCCATTAATATCCTTTTTCTGTTCTAACATCCAATCCAGGAGTCTTAATTCCTTTTATTGGAGAATGATGTTTTTCGAAAGTTAAATCTCTTGTGTCCCAATTTAGGCCTAAAAACAAAAATTCTGTCTGTCTTTTGACAATTTTATATAGTTTTTTGGTTTGTTTTTGATGATCAGATATGGTTGTTTTCTTTCTTTTTCTCCTTTTAAAAAATTTTTGGGGGCTTCCCTGGTGGCACAGTGGTTGAGAGTCGGCCTGCCGATGCCGGGGATACGGGTTCGTGCCCCGGTCCGGGAAGATCCCACATGTCGCGGAGCGGCTGGGCCCGTGAGCCATGGCCGCTGAGCCTGCGCGTCCGGAGCCTGTGCTCCGCAACGGGAGAGGCCACAACAGTGAAAGGCCCACATACAGAAAAAAAAAAAAATTTTTTTTGAATTTTATACAAAGAGTTTTACCCAGGAAAATCTGTCTTTTCTAGCCAACAGACCTATGCATAAGTGGTAGTTGATGAGCAAGGAGGGATATAAAAGGTGGTAGTCAGATAATTCAGCCTGTAATCCCAGCTTTGCCTCTACCTAGCTTCTTGCGCAAATTATATAATATCTCTAACCTTCATTTTACTAGTTTACTATAGGAAATATAATGTGTACTTCAGAAAGCTCTTGTGAGCAATCTATAAAGTGGCATATGGGAAGCACAGGAAGCACTAGTTACTTAACTCCTATCAGTTCCAGTGTTTCTTCCTTTTTAGGATGGCTTCATCTCTTGATTTTTTTTTTTTTATAGTTAGTTATTTCTCCTAGTCACATACCAGAGAACCAATATGGTGTGAGAGGGATTCACAGTGCTAGGTGGGTGCGGGGGTGGGATTTGGAAACAATTATTTGATACTCCCAAAATAGCTCATTAATTAAAGTTTGATAATCATTAACTTAAAAGTATTTAACCGGGCTTCCCTGGTGGTGCAGTGGTTGAGGGTCCACCTGCCGATGCAGGGTACACGGGTTCGTGCCCCGGTCTGGGAAGATCCTGCATGCAGTGGAGCGGCTGGGCCCGTGAGCCATGGCCGCTGAGCCTGCACGCCCGGAACCTGTGCTCCGCAGTGGGAGAGGCCACGGCGGTGAGAGGCCCGCGTACCACACACACACACACACACACACACACACACACACACACACAAAAGTATTTAACCTGCATAGTTTTGTCAATATCATACAGCTTTGAGTTTTTAATTGTCGTTTATTTATCTGTTTGCTTGCTTTCCTTAAATAATTCTATAATTTCTCAAAGTATATCAGAGTTTTGGGGAGAGCACAATTGAATTTCATATTCCAGGGTCTCACTTCATATCTGTTCAATCTGAACTTGTAGGGATAGTCTCCTTTATTAAATATTTTTAGAGGAGCGTTTTAAAGAGAGAGAATAAAATAATTCATTACCAGCTTAGTGAGACTTTTCTTTCCTCTTGATTCCACTTAAAAGGTAGCCTATTCTGGAAACAGGAAGGGAAAAGAAAACAGGAAGATGTAAATAGAGAAGGCGTTCCAATGTGTTTGACACTGATTTATGTCAACTCTGGGAAGCATTGAAAAAACCACATACACTGAAACATCACAGCCATAAAGATGGAGACCCTCCTTTGGCTGGTTGTAGAGATCAAAGTCAATCAAATTTTTTTTTAGGAATTTCCACCGCTTGCTGAAGGATACACAGTACCCTTATCAAGAAAAGTGGCAGGTTAATATTTTAAAATAAAGTGATTACAATGTAAATATTTTTACATGTTTTTAAAACACGTGCCATAAATTATAGAAAGTGGGGTTTATTTAATGACAATTTATACAAACATGGAAAAGTACTTAGCAATTAAAAGCAATAGTCTATTAGCACACATTACTTGGATGAACTTCAAGGATATTATGCTAAGTAAATATAACCATTCTCAAAAGAGTGTATGTGTCTCGTGCGTGCACATGTGTATGTCTGTCTGTCTACCTACCTACCTATCTATGTATCTATCAAGAGATTAAACCTACCTAACATTCTCAAAATTATAGAGCTGGTATGATGGTTAATTTTATGTGTGTCAATTTGATAGAGCCAAGGGGTGCCCAGATTAAACATTGTTTCTGGGTGTCTCTGTGAGGATGTTTCCAGGTGAAATTAACATTTGAATCAGTGGAATCAGTAAAGTGGATCACTTTACTGATTTTTCTGTGGTTCAGAATCATCCAATCTGTTGAGGGCCTGAATAGAACAAAAAGGAGAAGGAAGGAGGAATTTGCCTCTTTTGTTTCCTGCCTGTATGCGAGAGCTGAGACATTGATCTTCTCCTGCCCGTGGACTGGGATTCACACCATCAGCTACCCTGCTTCTCAGGTCTTTGGACTCAGACTGGAATTACATCACTAGCTTTTCTGGGTCTCCAGTTTGCAAATAGCAGATCATAGAACTTAGCCATAATGATCACTTGAACCGATTCCTCATTCCTTTATCTATCTATCTATCTATCTATCTATCTATCTCCTGTTTCTCTGGAGGACCCCAGTACAAATGGAAACTAATCAGAGGGTGTCAGGGCTAAGGCAAGGGGAGAGAGAGAGGTAAGAGAATAGTCCTGTATCTTGATTGTGGTGGTGGTGATAAAAAAAAAAAATCTATAAATGTGATTAAACATCATAGAACTATACAGAAAGGATTCAAAAATTTAGTTCACCATAAACTGGTGAACCTTAAGATCTGCAATTAGTTAACGCTGAATAGTTTAGTGTTACCACTGTCAGTTTCCCATTTTGATAATGTACCATAGTTCTCTTAAGATGTTAGCGTTAGGGAAAGCTGAGTTACAGGTACCCAGAACATCTTTATAGTGTTCTTTCCAGCTTCTTGTGAGTCTGTAGTTATTTCAAAATTTAAAGTTAAAAAAATTGAACATAAGGGTCAGGCACTATCATAATTGCTGAAGATTCAAGAGGTAGAATATACTAGATGGATTCCTTGCCCTTATGGAGCTTGCATCCTAGCAGAATTAAACAGTAAACAAGAGAAAAAAATGTGTAATACTATGTTGAGCAATGATTGTATGAAGCAAAAACAATATAAGGAAGTAGAGTTTAATGGATGGGCTCAGGAAGGGCAACTCTTCAAAGGTGACATTTGAGACAAAATATTTGGATTTTTGGAAGGAGAAAATAATGTTTCCAGTTAACTCATTTATTGACATAAAACTAAGTTAGCATTCTTATAAGCCAGGTCTGAGAATACAATAAAAACAATAGGCTGGCATTTTGGATGTAATTAGTAAGCTAAGACCCACTGAGAAATACCTTTCTAAATCTAAAACTAAAACTGGCTTTATTTTATTTTGGGGAAGAAAAAGTGTGTGGGCTGGAAGAGAAATGATTTTGTTGGTTGTGCTTTGAAGATTGCAGTGCCTAGAGATAACAAACATAAAACGTATTATAATCAGTCATTATGATAAAATTATTATATAACCAGTTTTAAATTAGACATTTGGCACATTCTTGATAGAAAATTCCTCAAGTGATTTGATCTTCACAACTACCCTGAAAAGTGTGTGCCATTTTACTAGAAACCACCTTTGATATATAAGGAAGTTGAGGCTCACAGAGGTAAAAATAAAATGCCCAAACACACAGAGCACTGCATGACAGAGACAGAAGTAAATCCAGCATTGTTGGGCTTCAAGGCATGCATATAACCAGTGCTTCCCAGAAGAGGTGGAAAGAGGGGCGATCCAAAAGAGATGCCTGCATTAGTGAAGGCAGATAGTAGACCAGATGACAGACATAGCATCTGCAGCTCATCCAAGCTGTGCTGAACCCTGCACCTACATAATACAGTGGCAAAGAAATTGGGTACTGGGGTGGGCAAATTATATCAGCTATAACTGCTTTAATGCTTCTCAAAACCCTGAGTACATATAAACACCATTTTAATGATACTAGAATGAGGAATGAAAGAATTATACTTGGTCAAAGTTATATCACTGGCATTAAAAAAAAATTCAATGGAGTAAATCTCCTTGGGTTTATTCAATGATTCTTGAATCGGGCAGCATCCAATCTAGAAGAAAGGAGCTCTGAGGAGCTATACAAAATGAAAGACTTTTGTAGGAAGAAGGGAGTGGGAACAAGAAACTTATTCTAGGCAAAAAAGCCAGTTGGTTATTGCAAGGTCACTTTCCTTTAGGGCATGGCGGGGGTCTATCAGGCAGATTGCCTAGCTAGTGCTAATCAGGCGATTCCTGACTGACTGGTTTAAGATTCCATTTCTGGGGGAGCTGAAACTGTAATTAAGTCTCGGTTTGGTGATGTGGGGCTTAGCATAAAGCAACTCCATTTTGGAACTGTTAAAGGAAAGAACTAGAAATTATCATAATAGGCGTCAGTCCTCCCACCTACTCCAACTATATTAGAATTTGCTAATTGATCCTGGGATCCTTTCTGCTAAATCTCATCAACAACCTAGATTCCTTCTCAACACAGTGCTCCTGGGAATCTCTACTGATGGATTTGAGTTGCCACAAGGGATAAAATTTATTTACTCTCTCATGAATAGATTAACCCTAATAGTCGACATTCCGTGATTCTTCATTACGTAAAGTGAATCAGGACAACTTCTGTAAAGGAAATCCCTTCTTTCTTCTGGCCAGTGTGTAGTTCCATTGTGGGTCTGCACCAAAACAGAAATCATAAACAACACATGGGACTTTGTCTTTTCTGTACCCTGAGGAACATTAGAATTTAATAAAAAGGCTTCTAGTTAATTCTACAGAAAAAAAAAATTAAAAAGAACTCATTTTGGAAGATAATTTGACAGAGCAGAGAAAAGCATAAGCCATTGCGATTAGATCAAAGTGGATTTTTTTTTCTGTTTTGCATAACCTTGGCCAAATAAGTTAACCATACCAAGACAATTTCCACATATGAAATATTGTTAGAATAATACTATCATATTGCATTTTTGCGGAGGTTAAGTGATATATATAAAGTGCCAAGCTCAGTGCTTGTGTATAGAATGCACTAAATGAACATTTGTTCTCTTTCACTTTCATTTTATATGTTGAAATGACTGAAACAGAGAGTGTGATTTTTCCCAGGACATGTAACAGTATTTGAATTTTAGAATCAGAGAAAGTAAAGGTAGGAACAGTCTTTTGATTATGCTACACTATCTTCCCCTTGATAACTGGGACCAGGAATTATTAATCTCTTTGTCGTCTTTAATGCTTGCATTAAAGTGATAGTTTATCTACTTGAACATCTGAATATCTATTCAAATCCTTACTACTTAGACTAAAAGCAAAAGGCACAGTATATCAAACACAAAATAAATAATTTGATTTCTAGAGTGTCATGACCTAGCTTACCATTGACTTCAAGAGTGCTACATTTGTTTCTCTTTACAAAGTATCCTCTTTAATAAAACATTTACTTCAAGTTTCTGAGTTTTACTTAAGGATCAGATAGGCAAACTTCAAAAGAAACTGCATTTGTTCTTAAGGGCTTGCATTACCATTTGGATGAGGAAAGTCTTACCTATCTTATACTGTCGATTGTTATCTAAATTAATTCTGAATAAAATGGAATTCAAAAGCATGAGGAAAGAACAGTACTTTCAGTGTCTAAAATTCTTTTTTACTTGTTATGTGGCATTTGGTAGTTTGGTAGTAGCTCTCTATGTTGGAACTTTTCAAAAAAATCGAAGGTGCGTGAGTGCTTTGTGTTAGGACAGCTTGCTACTTATGTAGCTTGGAAGAATTGTTCCCATGTATTCCAGTGAAATGAACTACCTTGGGAGTAGTGTGTTGAGTGTGTTAGAATGCAGCTTCCAGAGCTTTAGCCCTTGCGAATCTGGTTCAATAGGTCTAAGCATGGGACCTTCAAACCTCTATTACAACACAGCAGCCTAGATGATTCTCATAGATAGCACTGTTTTCTATAGTCAATAATAATAACAACAATAATAACACAATTAGAAGATTGGCTTGGATGGGGAAGAGAAAACAAAGTTCTCTGTGTTCAGTGTTTTCTCTCAGTCCCCTATAGCTTTGCTGATTCACACCATTTCCAAAATCAGTGCCTACCTAGAGGAAGTGATGTGTTTTCAGGTAGTGAGCCCTGTCACCTGGAATCTCTTTCAAAGTGGTCTGTGTTCTCTGCTCTTGGCAAAACGGAACCTGAAGCAGGAGATTTGGGGTATTGCATTCTGACTCATTCTGACATGTTGGGGTATTGCATTCTGACTCTTATAATGAAGCACTTTTCCCAGGAACAGAAAGAAGCCATTAACCTGTGAGGGATTAGCTGGAGTTTATTGTGCCATCCTATTTCCATGGGTCATGCAATAGTTTCTCAACATTTCCTACTTTCACTCTCACATCTTCTTCATTTATCACCAGACAACCATAATGGCCTTCAAAATACATAAAATTTATCATATCAATCTCAGGTTAAACCAACAGAGCCTCATTGATTAGGATCACAGTTCATATCTTTCCTGCCTCTTCTCTCGATTCTTCGAAAATTATCACATGCCTCTTTCTTGTTTGCTAATTAACTATGTTTTGAACTTATTTTGTTTCTAGAATATATTGAGACTTTCCTGAGGTTAATGTCTATAGTTCCTTTTTTTGTTCAGCATTTTAAAAAATATGGCTCCATAATCTAGTTTCTCAGGTCAAAACTCAACTTTTCTTTAGAGGACTTTCCTGACCATCAAATTGATATTCTTTTTTATTAACCTATATTTTCCCTCAAGGCGCATTTTACGAGCCATAATTTTCTTTTTGTGCTTATGCTTTTTGTGTTTGTTTCTTAGCTATTTTCCCTTTCAGAATATAAGTTTCGTGATAGCAGAAGCTGGCTTATTTAGTGAACACTGTTACTCTCAATGCTTAGCACAATATCTGACATACAGTAAGTGCTCAATAAATGTTACGTTACAAATGAAGAGATGGCATCTTTGCATTGCCTTCTTAGACAAAGAAGGAATTAATTTATCAGAATGAGTAAAGGGCATGAAGGACCTGGAACTGAAAAAATAGTTTTTATTGTTATTTTATAGATAAGATTGTCAAAGTAAATTCAATATATTAGCTCCAATTTTAACCTTATAACCTAAAAACCCAGTGAAAACACAGTTAGATGTATTTTTTAGATTTTTCATTCTTCTGTATGAGAGTTGTCACATGCCATTAGAAATATTTGTTATCCATACATAATGTGTGTGTGACTCTAACCTATATTTAACCATTTGAATTGTTTCTAATATCTTCTGTTGTAAAATGCACTACAGTGAAGGTCTCTATGTAAGATTATTGATATTCTTCCCTGATCATTTTTCTGCCACTTTCTGAGTGATTTTCCTGACATTATCATCCAACACATCATAGTTTTTTTTTAAATTTTTAATTTCCCAGAGCTCTTTCTTATTTTCTATTTCTTTAATATAGTGTCATCTTCATGTTTCTTGGTTGAAATATATCTTTTACTTTCTCTAAAAATATTATGTATCGGTATAGATGTGAGGTTTTGATTTTCTTCTCAAAGACTGTGTTCATTTCCTCTAATTTCTTGCCTATGTCTTCTTTGTCTTGAGCTCCAGCTTTATAGTGGAGACACTCCTCAAATGTCTAATTATGTGGTGATATTTAAATTATGATTTATATTGAAAAATCACTGAATGCTTTCTAATTAGCTCTGGTTCAGTGGTGGTTGTTGTTTGTCAACTGGTACAATTCACTGAAGGGTGAAGGAAGAATACTAAAATGTTTTCCCATGGAAGTATTCAATTTCTAAAAAAAAAACAAAAATGAAACAAAACAAAAAACCCCTCAAAATCTCCAAAATGTGCTCAATAAATCTGGCATTCAGAAACTTGGGAGCTAAACAGCAGGGGAAGATTCTGGGTAAGAGGAATCTCATGTTTCAGTGAGTAGAAATGGACTTAAGCACTTCCTTTATTTTTGATTATGCCTATCCCAATCTTCCTTTGTGTCTTGTCTTTGAATCAAAACCAACATGGGGAGGAATACAAGAAGCAGGAGTCTGGCTGTGGTTCATTTAGGCTTCAACGATCACGTATCCTTGTCTGTAATTCCTGAGATTCCACTGGATAATAAGTGACGCTCCCTTTTTTTCCTTATAGCATTTCACTTTTTACTTCTGATTCTCTAACTTCTGTTAAGAAAATTACATTGATATAGCTGCTATAAACCTTCCAAATACGTGTTTACTGTTCTCATGTGCAAATATCTTCTTTCTCACTCTTTTTGTACTTAGGTGTTTTAATTAAAAAGAAAAAGAAATGAGTCAACTACTATCATTTTAGTAGATGTCTGAGTGATGAATTCAATAAAATGTTAAGCCTCTATTTTTTTATTCTATGATAACAATTCATTTGTATATGCATTAATGCACTGTAGGCTTGCATCCCAAGTTAAATAAGAATGTATTATTTGAGATAAACTTCATGTTGCATCTATAATTTCCAAATATTGAATTGCAGTCAAATAAGGAGTCATTTCTGTTCAGAGATTTATAGTTTAGCAGATGCCTCAACTATTATATCTCTCTGGTTTCTGCTCTGTATTAATTAAAAGTCTCATATCTTCTGTCCTTGGCCATAGACCACTGATCTGAACAATTACTCCAGGCAGAATCTGCTGCTAGCACCGGCTCAGGTGAATAATAAAAGCAAAATATACTGCAGTTAATTTTGAAGCCTGTCAATGCCTTCATATGAGAAAAATATAACATTTTTCTATATTAATTGCTGGTTACAGAATTTTTTTTTTAATTTCCAAAGTCATGTTTGTGCTGTATAATATGCTAAGATATTTATATGTTTTTAATGTGACCATCACACCACTTTAAAGAAATTAGCATTATGTCTGATTTATTATTGGAGCCATTTGATAGATGAACTAATTGAGGCTTAGAAAAGTGAAGAATTTGATTAAATGCACATGTAATAATGTTAATAAATGTTTAACCTGAGCCAATCATAGTAACAATTGCTCTTCACCTATTAGCACATGTAATCTCGATAAAATTCCATAGCAATAGGTAGTATTAAATTCATTTAAGCAAATGAGAAAACTATAATTATAAACGTTATAAAAAGCAAAATAAAACATGCCTAATATCATAAAACTTAGTGGTAGAACTGGGGTTCCAGATGAGAAGAGTCTGATTTCAGAACATGTTTTTTCCTACAAGCATCACCTAGCTTGTTACAGGTACTTGCCTACTCACTATATGGACATTTTAAAAAATATCAGTTAATAGGACTTTGAATTTAAAGCAGTGATTGAAAACTTACACATGGTCTTAGACCAGCTGGAGTCTTGGATCTCTTCTCTCATTTGGTGATAAATCCAGTATCAAATTTAAGTCAGGGACATAGACATTCAAAGAGGCAAGCAACTATCTAGGATTTCATCTGACAGAAGACACTTCAATGAATCTTTTTGTTTTTTTCCAACCGTGCTTCACACCTTTAATATCGTTTGAGATCATTCATTCAGTGTTGACACCATTCACAACTGTGCAAATGACATTATCAGATTGTCAGGCAAATTGAAGCAATTATCTCATGAGTCTTAAGTAATGCACACATTGACATATATTTGCCTTTTGATAACAAGGAGTGATCTGTCAGCTGAAAAGCAGGTCTATCATTGAAATCCTTCTTAGTTATTTATTTCATTTCCAGGCAAATGACAACGTTGGCAATAAACACTGGTACTCCTTTACTTAAGGTGAGTTTTAGGATTAGAGAGATGAGTTAGCACTGGCAGCTTGGCACATATTAGCATATGAAAACACTCAGCATTTTGTCTCTTGGGAAAAGCAGTAATTAATCATTGACAAACAAATTGTAATTCTTATTATGCATAATAGTGAAGAAATAATATCTCAGCTTCACACAGGCTGGGTTTCGATGTGGGGTGAGGAGCTAAGAGCTGCACAGTGGGAAGCCCTGTAAGAGTGTCTGAACAAAAAGGACACTGTATGAGGCATCACTCAGAGCAAAACAAACAGTGGTGGGATAGATAATCATAATTAACAACCTGAGTAAGATTCTTTTCCACTACCAAGAAGAGTGGCCCAATAACGGCCATTTATTTTCAATTTATGTTTTAAAAAAATATAGTCTAGTTCAAGGACAAAGTCAGTAATTGTCATCTTCTGGCACGTAAAACCCAGGAGGTCATGCAACTCAGTTTTAGGTATCACAAGGCCGGTTCCTGCCACTATCCCTCTCCCATGTCTGCTCGCCATCCAGTGGCTGGTATGCATGTGAATGCAGACATTCTCTAAGCCTGCCCTTTAAGAAGATTCAGTATTATTACAGAGCACCCATTTGTTATTTGTACAAATATTCGCTGATCCGTGAACTTTGCTCAAATGTTGACCATCGAGATGGAATCAGATGATAAATAAATAAAATTATATGTGCGTTGCATAAAGACAACTATAATGCAGCCAGATATATTCATTTTGTAAAAGTTTCATTTTAAAATAAATTAAAATAGGGACTTCCCTGGTGGTCCAGTGGTTAAGACTCCACACTCCCAATGCAGGGGGCCCGGGTTTGATCCCTGGTCGGGGAACTAGATCCCACATGCTGCAACTAAGAGCCCACATGCTGCAACTAAAGATCCCACATGCTGCAACAAAAATCTCGTGTGCAGTGACTAAGACCCGGCACAGCCAAATAAATAAGTAAATATAAAATAAATTAAAATATATCCATGGTCTCTAAAGGTAACATGGGCACTGTGCCTGCTGTGCTTTATGGATAAGTTGGCACTCTTAAGGGGTATCTTAGAGCCACTTTAGACCTCCCATCTTTATACAGTGGGAGAACACAGAGACAGTGTCAGATTATTACCTCCTTACTTTTTACAGAAGTAGACTCTGAAAGCAGACCTTAGCACCAATTGCAGCTTGTATCTAAGATGTCCTACTGCAATTTTTAATACCTTGTTTATAAAGCTGTAACAGATTTGCTTAGACATCTTTAGTATTGTCAAATGAGTCCACAGATTTTAAGAATAGAAAGAAATCTTTTATTTTTTTCTTAGCAACAAAGTATATTGGGTTTTCAGTAATAGATATTTCTGGCCAGAAGCTAGGATACAATTTAGGATTCATATTGGGACTTTGATTTCTTTACAAAATAACTTAATATGCACTATTAACTTTTACTTGAATGATCCTCAAATTTGTTCAAATAACAACTCCATCTCTTTTTAAATTGTCATCTCAAATATGGTATTCTCTTCTGTGATGTTCAACCTTACACTCTTCTGAAAAAAATATATTCAGTAGATGAGTGTATATAAATAAATGTATGAATAAATTAATATGAGTTATTGATATGAGCTAAATGTATGCTTGGTGGTAGTATATGAGCTAAAACTCTTCACACTGTTTTCTCTTGACCAAAATAATGAGCAACTTCACAGTCAAATTATGGCAGTATACCATGGGGTTATGTTTTTACTCATGTGTAAACCACTGCATAGTCATGTTTTAAAGTGATGTGATAATTTACATGCTTTGAATGCTTTGAAAAATAAAGCTTACCGGGCTTCCCTGGTGGCACAGTGGTTGAGAGTCCGCCTGCCAATGTAGGGGACACAGGTTCGTGTCCCGGTCCGGGAAGATCCCACATGCCGCGGAGCAGCTGGGCCCGTGAGCCATGGTCGCTGAGCCTGTGCGTCCGGAGCCTGTGCTCCACAGCGGGAGAGGCCACAACAGTGAGAGGCCCGCATACTGCAAAAAAAGTAAAAAATAAAAAAATAAAGCTTACCTTGTTTTTGAAAACAGTTGTAAGAAATATCCCAGCCAGTAGACTGTTACAGAATATGAAATGCAGAAGCCTGCTCTGAAATGTAAAAAGTAAGTCTATTCCATAGTGAGTAGGCATTGGTTTGGAAGAAGGAAGACTTACTCTCCTATATATTCAGAAAATAAAGGAAAAGGAAAAGAAAACAGACTCAGATTGTACAGCTGTGTTAAGTATACATAATTTAACTCTCTATTTTAATTAGCTTTAATGAGATATAATTTACATAAAATAAAGTTCACCAAATATAAGTGTAGAGTTGAATGAGTTTTTACCCATGTAATCACCATCACAATCATTATGTTAAACATTTCTAGCACCTCAAAAGATCCCTCATACCAATTTGCAGTCATTTTCCTACTCTAGCATTCTGCCCTTGGCAAACACTGAACTGCTTTCTATCATGTCTAGAATTTCATATGAACGGAGCCACTTTGTATGTAGTCTTTTGTGTTTGACTAATTTCATTTAGCATACCAAATTTAAAATCCATCCATGTTGTTTCATGTATTAGTGGTCCATTTTTTATTTTATTGCTGAGTAATATATTCTATTATATGAATAGATAACATAAATCTTTTATACATTCACCAATTGATGGGATGTGAATTCTGTGTGATTTGCAGCTATTATGAATTAAGCTTCTATGAGCATTCATTTATATATGTCACTCAAACAAAACCATATGTCTTTGTGTGACATATATTTATATTTCTTGGGTAAAGACCTAAAATGTGGGGTTGCCAAGTCATATGGGAAGTATATTTTAATTTTATAAGAAAATACCAAAATGTCTTCTTCAAAATGGGTATATTATTGTGAATTTGTACCAGAAAGAAATGTGTTTCAGTTGTTCTCCATCTTTGCCAGTATTTGATATTGTCATATATGTATACTTTTAATTTCAGCAACTATAAAACATTTTAATTTTACCCTTTATAGTGGGTATATATAATTACATCTCATTGTAGTTTCGATGTATAATTCCCTGGTGGCAATGATGTTCAACATCATATGTCCTTACTTACCATCAACTATTTTTCTGATAAAGCTTTCTGTTTCCTTGATTTTCTTTATTAGATTTCTATTCTCTCTTCAATTAATTTCCGCTCTAATATTTGTTATTTCATTTATTGTTTAGATTTAGTTTTCTCTTTTTTGCATGTCTTAATTTAGACGTTTAAAGTATTGATTTGAGATCTTTCTTCTTTTTTAATACACACACTTTATACATTTCACTCTAAGCAATGCTTTAGTTACATTGCATAAGTTTTGGTATACTGTTTCTTTATTTTCATTCATTTCAAGGTATTTTTTTGATTTATCTTTTAAATTCCTTTTCTTCACCCATTGGTTAATTTGGAGTATTTCTTTAATTTCCACTTACTTGTCAGTTTCTCCAAACTTTTTCTTGATATTGATTTCTAATTGCATTCCATTATAACCCAAGAACATAGTTTGTATTATTTAAATGGACTGAGGTTGATTTTATGGCCTAGCATATAATCTATCATGGAGAATATCCTGTGTGAACTTGAGAAAATGTAAAATCTGTTGTTGTGTGGAGTGTTCTATAGATAGATGTCTGTTTGGTCTAGTTGGTTTGTATTATGTTCAAGTCTTCTAATAACTTGTTGATCTTCTGTCTAGTTGTTTTATCTATTATTGTAAGTGTGGTATATTATTTCATATAATTGCTTTTTAAACAGTGAAGAAAAGAGATGAAATATACATTTATAGTGTTTGGTATAATTACAGAGTCACCTTTACTGATGCTTTCTTTTGTTAGTGAGGATTTGCGTTATTGTTTGGGGGCACTTGCTTTCAGCCTGAAAAATACATTTTAGTATTTCTTTTAAGGCAGATTTGCTAGCAAATAAAAAAAAATAGTATCTGTTCATATTTATCTGGGGAAGCTTTATTTTGCCTTCATCTTTAAAAAATAGTTTTGCTGGATATGAGTCTTGACAATATTCTTTCAACATCAACACACTACCTTCTGACCTCCATTGTTTCTATTGAGATGTCAGCTCTTAATCTTACTGGAGTCCTTTTGTATATGGTAAATCATTCTTCTCTTTCTACTTCCAAGATTTTTCTTTGTTTTTATATTTCAGCATATTTATAATGATCTCTTTGTATGTTGATCTCTTTGTATACAACTGACTTGGAGTTTGTTGACTTTCCTGGGTATTTAGATAAAAAATTGTTTTTCAATTTTGACAAATTTTTAGCTATTATTTTTCAAATAGTTCCTCTGTTTCCTTCTCTCTCTTCTCCTTTCTTGTACTCCCATTATGCATATGTTGGTATTCTTAAATGTATCTCACATTTTTCTCAAACTATTTTCTTGACATTTATTTTTCTCTGTTTTTCAGATTCCATAATCTCTACCAGTCTAAATTTGTTTTCCTGTTCTTACGTCGGTTCAAGTCTACTCTTGAGCCCCTACAGTGGATTTTTATTTTAGTTATTTTACTTTACACCTCCATACTTTCCATTTAGTGCTTTAAAAAAATATTTTTTCTATCTTTTCTTTCATATTCTCTATTGAAGAAACATTTCATTTTGCCTTCCTTTACGTCTTTAAAGATGGTTTCCTTAAGTAATTTGAACATATTTATAATGGCTGCTTTGACTTTTTTGTTAAATCTGACATCTGGGCTCTCCCATAGAATTTTTTCCTGAGTATACGTCACATTTTCTTGTTGTTTTGCATGCTTTAAAACTTTGTGTTGAGGAACTTCCATTGTGGCACAGTGGATAAGAATCCGCCTGCCAATGCAGGGGACACGGGTTCAATTCCTGGTCTGGGAAGATCCCACATGCCACGGAGCAACTAAGCCCGTGGGCCACAACTACTGATCCTGTGCTCTAGAGCCTGCAAGCCACAACTACTGAGCCCACATGCCACAGCTACTGAAGCCCACGCACCAAGAGCCCATTCTCTGCAACAAGAGAAGCCACCGCAATGAGAAGGCTGCACACCATGAGGAAGAGTAGCCCCCACTTGCTGCAACTAGAGAAAGCCCGCACGCAGCAATGAAGAGCCAACACAGCCAAAAATAAATAAAATTAACTCTTTAAAAAAAAAAAGTTTGTGTTGAAAACTGGACATTTTAGATAATTTATTCACCAAATCTGGATATGATTTGAATGTCTTCCACTCCAAGGCTTATTGTTTTTGCTTTTTGTTTGTTTAGTCACTAACTGGACCATTTTAGTAACATGTTTCCCCTGAGGTGGAAAACTTATGATGTTGCTCCTTAGAGGGTGCTTCCTGGGGCATGTGTATAATCAGTCTGGGATGACAGTGGTTTTGTTCAAGCCTCTCTTTGACTGTCTCTTTTCCTGATCAACCCAGCTGGCAGACTCCACTAATTACTCTACTGCTCATTTCTTTCCAGCATAGACTAATATCCCATTGTCTGGATAGGCCACTTTTTAATTTATCCTTTCACTACTGAAGGACATCTCAGTTGCCTCCAAGTTAAGGCATTTGTAAATAATGCTACTCTAAACATCTATTTGCAGGTTTTTATGTGGACAAGAGTTTTCAAAACCTTTGGGTAAATACCAGGAACATGAATGATGGATCTTATGTTACGGGTAAGTTTAATTTTGTTAGAAATCACCAAACTGTTTTCCAAAGTGGCTGTACCATTTCACATTCCCATCAGCGATGTATGAGTGTTTCTGTTGCTCTACATCATCTCCAGCACTTGGTGTTGTAGCATTTTGGATTTTGGCCATTCTAATAGGTGTGTAGGGGTGTCTTAATGTTTTAAATTGCATTTCCCTACTGACATGTGATGTGGAGTTCTTTACATAAGTTTACTTGCCATCTGTATATCTTCTTTGATGAAGTTTCTGTTAAGGTCTTTGGCCCCTTTTTTTTTTTTTTTATCAGGTTGTTTGTTTTCCTATTGTTGAGTTTTAAGAGTTCTTTGTATATTTTGGATTGTTATCAAATGTTCTTTATCATATGTCTTTTGAAAGTATTTTCTCCCAGTTTGTGTCATGTCTTCTAATTCTCTTGACATTATCTTTCAAGGAGCAAACACTCATTTTTAATTCTAATGAAGTCCAGCCTATACATTATTGCTCTAATATATGACACCTTTGGTGTTTTATCTAAAAAGTTATCACTACACCCAAGGTCATCTAGGTTTTCTCCTATGTTATCTTCTAAGAATTTTATAGTTTTGCATTTTACACTTAGATCTAAGATCCATTTTGAATTAATTTTTGTGAAGGGTGTAAGGTCTGTGATTTCTCTTTTTTGCACATGGATATCAGTTTTTCCAGTGCTGTCTTTGAAGAGACAGTCTTTGCTCCACCGTATTACCTTTGCTTCTTTGTCAAAGATCAACTGACTATATTTATGAGGGTCTATTTCTGTGCTCTCTATTTTGTCTCATTGATCTATTTGTGTATTCTTTTGCCAATACTGCACTGCCTTGATTACTGTTGCTTTATAGTAAATCTTGAGGTCAGATAGTGTCAGTCCTCCAACTTTGTTCTCCTTCAACACTGTGTTGACTATTCTGGGCCTTTTGCCTTCCACATATAAATTTTAGAACTTTATTAGTATCCATAAAATAACTTGCTGTGATTTTTGTTGGGATTTTATTGAATATTGATCAGTTATGTAGGTTTTTCATCGATTTATTTTTATCAGGTTGAAGATGTTCTGTTGTAATTCCTAATTTGCAGAGTTAAATTGTGAATTGGTGTTTTTATTGACCAATATATGTGGTAATTGGCCATATTTTCCTCCTAATTTCTATGCCTGATAATTTTTTGTTTGATATCAAGTATTGTGAATTTTATGTTATTGCCTACAGAATTTTGTTATATTCCTTTAATGAGTATTGGCTTTTGTTCTGACACACAGTCAGCTAACTTTAGATCAATTTGAGGCTTTCAAGTCTTGCTTTGGCCTTTGTTATGGCAGTTCCAGAAAGCCTTTATTTTGGGATTTTTTTAGCCCCACTACTATGGCAATATCATTCTGAAGAATCTAACAGATGCCTCATTTCCTAGGAGGTCATTTCACTCTGGCTGCTAGGATCACCAGCTCTTGCCAAACTTATGTGAGCTCTGATAATATATGGTCTTTTGCTTTCCAGTGGTTCTTTCTTTGGCCTTGGGTAGTTTCATCTTATGCATGTATGGAGATCAGTATTCAGCCAAAATTTCAAATCTTAGGAGATCTTTGCCTATGTAATTCCTTCTTTTCTGGTATTGTCACCTGAAAATTCTAATTGTTTCAGTCCCCCCGAACTCTAATCTCTGTATTCTCTACACAGTAAGTTTATCAGACTCTGCATCCTCCCTCTCTCTGTAGCCTGAAAATTGTTTCTGAGCTATAAATTGAGAAATCATAAGACTTACCTAAATTTTATTTGTGTTTAGGCTTGCAGCATTTCTTTTTTTAAGAAAAAAATTATTTATTTGGTTGCACTGGGTCTTAGTTGTGGCAGGCGGGCTCCTTAGTTGTGTTATGTGGGCTCCTTGGTATGGCATGGGAACTCTTAGTTGCAGCATGCATGTGGGATCTAGTTCCCTGATCAGGGATAGAACCCGGGCCCCCTGCATTGGGAGCGCAGAGTGTTACCCACTTCGCCAGCAGGGAAGTCCCAAGGCTTGTAGCATTTCTGTGACTTTTGTCTAGTATCTAAACATTTGTATGCAATATATTTTCTTTAATTATCTAGCTGCTCATGGCAGTAGGGCAAGCCTATAGCAGGACATTTTTTCTTGGGTTTGGGTATGAGTAGATGTGTCCTTCCTATCTAAATCTATATTAGTAAAGAAAAAAATTTATAGTTAAAAATTACGTAGTTGAAAATGTGACCATTTACTTAATTCCTCTAGCTTCAAATACATTCTACTTTGCCCAAAGCTGCTTTGTTCTTTATTTAAATTTTCATCTGTAAATCGCTTTAAAAAAATATCTTACACACAGTAGATTTTCACTAAACACTGAGTGAATCATTGATGAATAAATGATGAATGACTGTACCATCTTCCATAGGAATGGGGGTATCAGTTGGATATATTACTTACAATGTGGATGTATCGGAACACTCTCCTGACAGGGAGCTCTTTTTTATTTCCCTGAAGTATTAAATTTATTGGCCTATTGGGCTGCAGATGAATACTGAAGCATGAGTATGTGAGACTGCTGCTTAACTTGCTCCCTTCCTTAAAGAAATGCCCATTAAACACAGGAAAAATATTAGACTAATCTCTCCTAGTATGGCCGTTTCCAAGGCACTACTATCGTAATATAGTGGAGTACTTTCATCTGATGACTTGAGTTCTAATTTAGCATCACCCTTGACTAACATATAACTTTGGAGAGGAAATTTCAACTCCTTGGGTTTAACTTTACATTCATGTTAAATGAAGTGGTTGGACTAACTAAAGTACCTGCTCACACCTGAGATCTTGTTCAAAGCTATTTAAGAAAATATTTCTTTTCTCACTGATTCATTCTCATTAGATGCACTTTCCAAAGAGGGTTGCCTGATATATTTTTTTAATATCTCGCCTTAGTGAGAACATAAAAATAGAAATAACTCAGAGAGAGGAAGTAACACAAATATCAATAATACAAGATGCAATATAATTTTATTGCATTTGATATGACTTTTCAGAGCTAAGTTAAAGCTAGCAGAAAATTCTTTATCTGGTCATTAGTTCAGTGCTCCATAGAATAAAGTACTTCTAGAGCGATAAAACGGGGCTGTATCATTTAATTTGAGAGAACTGATTTACTCCTACTGATATACCACCAAAATATCTCATAAGCATATTTCCTTTCTCCAGCTCCATTGTGAAGACCCCAGTAATGCACCCCCTTTTGGGTGCTGAATGGATATCAAGTTCTATGCCATATACTTTCCAAGTTATACGTGTATAGTCTTCGCCCCATGATACTTACTGTTAAATCCTCAGCATTTGGACTCCAGAGCTTGCTTTTTAAATCACTATTCTCTTACAGTCTCCTCTCTGAACTAACTGATATCCCTGAAATACCAATGTATCATGCACAATGCTGCTAGATCACCAGTTCTCCCACTGACACAAAATTCTTCGAGATTCTCTAGTATGTACATTAGCAGTACAGAAACCTGGCTGATAATAGTGATCCCTGGCTACTTGAAAAAGAGTATGTGTATATATTTGATATATATGTATATATTTGTATATATTACATGATATATATATGTTATACACATACACATACATGTATATATGTTTGGCCTCACCTGCATCTGCAAAATCATAAATTCAAAGAGTAAATACTAGAAATCTGTGTTTTTCAAAATGTTGCAGGTTATTCCAGTGATGAGCCAACACTGGTGAGCTGTGGTTTCCAGACTGTCTGAGCTTCTTACTGTCTGTGTTGTATCTACCCAAAATGCTGCCACAAGCTTCACCCCCTAACTCCTAACATATGTTCCAATGTCATTGAACAATATTTCTCAAACACATCATCTCCTCTTATGACTCCACAATACTTCTTAAAAATTACACTTGCCTGGAACAACACCCATCTTTTCATTCAATTAGCAGGTTCCTTCTCTGTCAATCAAAATATATGTGCACTTCTAGTGGGGAGACTTCTCTCTTCATCCTTATCTGTTTTCAATGTTTCTTCTCCTGTTCTGTCCTATACGAAAGGATTTGATTTAACAATTATTATCAGGCCTTTGATACCCACTAAGGGAGGTACTGGAAGGAAAATTACATGAGAAGGGAATTACTGATTCTGGTGTCTAAGATCTGTCATTCACATGCTTGTGATAGTAATGACTAAACTGGAGCCAATATTCTCTACATGTAGTCTAATAAGTTCAAGTAAACATGCTCACCCCTAAAACAAGACAAAAGTTGCAACAGAATTACAAATAAAATACAACTAATTCCATCAAGTCAAACATGAAGGAGGAAGGGTCAGAAGAGGACTTGCATGATATCTCATATCTCATGCATGATATGATTATCTGCATATGAGAAATTGTACAAGTGTACAAACCAATGTAAAACTAACAGGATGAGGAGTAGAAGTGGAAATACAGAAGATGAAAAAATAGATGAGGGATAAAACGAGTAGGCATATGAATTCAAATTCCTGATATATACTAGGTGATTTCAGTTCTCATTAATATTAATCATTAAAATTGCGTAAGAGAGAAACTCTGTTCTTATTTTCAAGAGAAGAAAATTGAGACCCCAACATATTTTGAGTAATTAATCCATGTTTATATTATGACTTTCTGGCGTAGCCAGGGTTTAAGCCTATATTCATTTATTTATTAAAGTTTTTTTATTGATGTGGACCATTTTTAAAGTCTTTATTGAATTTGTTACAATATTGCTTCTGTTTTTTGTTTTGGTTTTTTGACCGCACGTTATATGGGAATCTTAGCTCCCCGACCAGGGGTCAAACCCATATCCCCTGCGTTGGAAGATGAAGTCTTAACCACTGGACAGCCAAGGAAGTCCCTCAAGCCTGTTGTTAAATCGCGGTCATTTTTTTTCTTTTCACCATAATTTTCCCACTCAAAACTCTCAGGTGAAAACTGAATCTTTGAGCATGAGTCAGAGATGAGCAATAAGCAAAATAAAAAAGTAATTATTAGAATATATTAGAATGCCATATAGCACAGAATATGGGTGTATCACCATTTTGAAACTGCAAAATACAATCTGTTTCTGAAGAGAAAACATCATGGTATAGAGAAGAAAAAACAGATTTGGAGGCAGAAAAACTTGAGTTGGAATTCTGGTTCTGTCCTAATTAGCTGTATAAGATAATCTCTGAGCCTCTGTATGTATACACACACACGTGTGTGTGTGTGTGTTTGTATGCATATGTGTACATGTATATATATGAAGTATAATACTACCAATTTCATAATTTAGTTCTAAATCCTAGAGGAAATAGAAAAATGCTCACAATCATGATTATCTCTAGATAAGAACTTAGGAATGCATTTTTTTTTTTTTCTGCCAATCATACTAGTTACCTGGTTGGAACTACTTACCATATACGGACATGAACAGAAAACATGCAGTGTTTAGCTTTTCTTCAAGTATTAATTGGATAGTGGAATTGTTCTATTTTTGTAAAGGTTGTTCATTCTGAGATCACTATGGAGACAGGAAAGACATCTCAGGGTAAGCAGGGATCCTAGACCAACCCTCTCTGATTACCTAGGACACTTCCTTTGGAAGTAGCTGTAGTTGCTTCCATTCTAGCTGGCAGGGAAGGAAGATGTTCTAGCTTGGAAAATGCTCCACTTCTGCTTTCTACTTCCTCTCTAATGTCTTGTCAAGTACTGCTCTATTCCACAGCAGTTCTCAGAGATTACCCCCAGATGAAGGTGTGATGAGTAAAAATAGTTATGTTCCTATGGAAGCCATTTTACCCACCACATATTGGTATCCCATTGAATGCATTCTTAAAAACAGACAAGCAAAATCATAAAGAACATCAGACTTGATTCAGAAAAAGTGGGTTCTAGTCCCATTGCTACCACTAGATTGCATATCTGCATAAATTGTCTTTGAAATACTTATCACATTCCCTAGTTCTTTCCTAGTGTTGAGAAATCAGGGAGGAATAAAACTGAAAGCATCTTTCCTCTTAGAAACCTAACATCTCCATTTTCAGAGAAATGTGACTTAAGAAAAAAAAATCAATAACTCAACCCCTTTCTGAGGGCTCTGTTTTGGCCCTTCAGTTCTTTGCCTCCATGGCATGCTGTGATATTATCTGTCTCCCTGCAAGACACTGAATAAGAGAACTGTCAGTATGACATGTGCTGAAAAGGACTAGTTTAACCCTAAACCAGGGCTTCTCCTTGGTCTATTCAAAAACATCTTACTTTCCCCCAGTGATTTTCTGTTACTATTTCCTTTGTTTCTTCAAATAAACAGAAAAGAACTAGGAAAAAATGGGGACAGTAGAATAAGATTACAATCAAAACATGGGTATAAGTTCACTGAATAAATAAGAAAGTGGTATTCTTACTGTTGGAAAGCCTACATTTGCTAAGTTTCAGTACATGGACCGGGACTCTGAGATTCAGAAACTGGTTTTATTTATTTTTAATTGTGTTATTTTAAGTTCTGTTTGATATAATGTCCTAATATCCAAAAGTTCTGGGTTGTATACAGCTCTGCTCATTTAGAATGTTCCCTTCTATTTAAGTGTGCCAAAATCCAACATTTTGTGTACATACTTCTGCTTCTTAAAGCATGAAGCAGAACAATAAAAAACCCTTAATCAAATGCAACTCTTGTTCTAGAAAAATGAGATTGCCGTACTTTATTTTCTTATGTGACTTGCCCTCCTACTTCCAATTACAACCTAAGATGTCAGAATGCAAGATCAGTGTTTGATTTACTTTTGTTCTCCTCATGGAGCCCATTTCTTACTACTCCCCTAAATGTTTGTAGTCTGAATTGAACATGGATTTGAAAATAAGCACATGGGCAAAGTCTGTAAAGAATGAATTATTAAATTAGAAACAATAGTAGCAGATTATTTCTCCCCTAATCTGAGTTAGCTTTTTAAAGACAAAGGGATACAACATGAGCCTTTTAAGAACAGTGAGAAAATCTAGTAAATTCTGACTTTTACCTCGTTTTCTTGAGTGTCCAACAGAATCTTTGTGCTGCAGAATGATTATCTTGGAAAACCAGTTTTGTTTTCTAGATTAGCCATACCTGGCAGTCTTCATATTGTCCATATCAGAGCTACTTAAAATGCAGTCCTAAGATCACCTGCAAAAGCATTACCTGGGAAGTTAGTTAAATATACAGATTACTAGACTGTAAATACAAACCGTGGGGAGACAGTATCTGGTTCTTGTAGACAAGCACGAGAAGCCTATTCTACCATCTAGCTCGATATCCTGTAAAATCATAAGTAATGTGAGGTTAGCAATGGATTGGAAATAGGTTTTTTAGCTGTGTTCTGAAGTCCACTGAAGTCCACAGATGAGCCTGTACTGTTGATAGCAAAATGATGGTGGCCTGGTTGACTTGGTTTGCTCTCTTGGAATCTACATGGGCTTCTGGTCTGAGGCATGTTTAAGTACCAGGCAAACACGCACCAAAAATATTCATCTTTAGTGCTGGGTGGAGGGCACATCAGAGTTAGGTTTAATTTCCAGATTTGTCACGGTTAGCTGCACAAGTTACTTTAACTCCCTGAGCCTCATTTTCCTTACCCGTGTGGCCATATTGAATTCCTCTCACAGTTTGAAGAGTACTTACCCCAAAATCTGATACCATGGATATGTGCAAAAAGTAGTTTACTCTGTTAGACAGATGCCTTAATACTAGGCTGCCAAAATCCTGAGAAGTCTGCATTCTAAATAACTTGGCTCATACCTCCTTTCCAACCAAAAAAACATCGTATTGTACGTCAATCAGGAGTCAATCGCAAGATATGGGATACGTTGGAACTAGAAAGGTGTCCTTCCAGAGAGCTGACATTGAAGAACACTTCTCCATAAATGGTTAGCAATAAACAGGGTATGGGACCAAATAAATTTTGGAGAATTGCCCATTTTATATCTTTCTTGGAAAGTGATAATGCCTACTTAGCTAGAAAAAAAGTTATGAGAAATATAAAGCAAGGTAAGATATTAATTTTATTTAAATGCACCTTTCCACCAATATAGTGGATCATAGAATCTTTTTTTTTTTTTTGATTACAAACATTTCAAAGACAGTATTGCATAGAATACACTTTAGTAAATGCTAATTTCAAAGTCCATGGAGAAAATCTGCCCAATCTACTTTCTCCCAGTTAATCTCAGCCCTTCCTTAAAAGCTAACTAAAAGTCATTTGAGCCATTTCTGAAAGCCAAATAGCAAAGAAATCACTTCCTTTTTTTTCCCCCAGGGTCATGATCTTGGCGTCAATTTCTAGTGATTAAACCTCAAGAGCTAAACATCAGCCTTCAAATGAGCTCATCATATCTGATGACACCTAGTTATTGTTGAAATCACTACTGATATGTAGTTTTGTTTTATCTGAACTCCTGCAAGAATGTGAAAGTATCATTTCCAAAACCTAACCTGAACTCTTAAGTCTGTGTTAATTGTTCCTTTTTCTTTTTAAAAAAAATTATTTTGTGTTCCTCATGACTTTTAAAGAGGGCTCCTTTATTTTTTTAATTTAATTTATTTATTTTTGGCTGCCCTTGGGTCTTCGTTGCTGCATGTAAGGAACGGCACCAAAGACGGAAGAGAGCTTAAACAAGCTTTATTTGGGAACGCTCCCGGGCGACGTTCACTGGTCCGAGAAAAAGGGGCCAGAGAAGTCACGCCCGGGCGAAGGTTTGGGCAGAATTTATAGGGGAAGACGGGAAAGGGGTGTGGTGAATCCGGGAGGGCGCAGGTTATTCCTTATTTGGTGGTCTCTTCGGGTATCGTGGCAATATCCGGTGCCGGTTGCATCAGTCTTGGGACCGTTAGTCCCGCCCCTCGAAAGGCGGGAAGGCTGGGCCGGGTGGAAAGTCCCCAGGTCAGTTCCTGGAACTGGGTGGTCCGGAAAGTCTCGGTCTGATGCAACCTGTGAGTCTGATTGCGTTCCCCTTCCTCGGGCCAGTTGGCCTTGCACTGCGCGTGGTCTTTCTCTAGTTGCGGCGAGCAGGGGCTACTCTTTGTTGAGGTGCACGGGCTTCTCATTGTGGTGGCTTCTGTTGTTGTGGAGCACGGGCTCTAGGCGCGCGGGCTTCAGTAGTTGTGGCTCGTGGGCTCTAGAGCGCAGGCTCAGTAGTTGTGGTGCAAGGGCTTAGTTGCTCCGCGGCATGTGGGATCTTCCTGGACCAGGGCTCGAACCCGTGTCCCCTGCATTGGCAGGCGGATTCTCAACCACTGCGCCACCACGGAAGCGCAATTATTTCTTTCTTGACACAAAAGGTCTGAGGCAGAGGCACCCACGGAAGAAGGCATCATGAGAACAGTCAGATTAGATTTGTGAAGACAATTAAGCTCAATTCTTTATAGCTGCTTTTTTCTTAGCTTTGAAATATTTCTTTCTGTTGAATCCTTTGGATTCCTGGTAGCGTTACTGGCGGGGGTGGGGGGGGGGTGGGGGTGGGAAGAGTGATATTTATCAAACAAACGAACAAGAACAAAGTAATAAATCTAGTTCTGTTCTTACTATGTGAATTAAATTGAGGGACTATGGCAGTTTGCAGTTTTGTGTTAGGAGTTTTAAAGAAGGTATCTTTAGCATTTCCTTTCCTGAAAATATGTCTGTGCAGAGTGCTGTCAAATTTTAATTGTCCCCAGAGGACAGGTTACAGATAATTAAATCAACTCTCTCCAGCAAAGAATACTTTAAAACACTTTTGAGAGCCTTGTCGTTTCTACCTGACCTTTGAGAAAAACACTTAGCAATTGACATAGTTTGTGTTTTTGTTAGAGGTTTCTCTTTGGCAGAGATGAATTAGCATTTGCCTTCATAAAGTCTGAGTTCAGATAAACGAGACATATTTAGCCATTTGCTTGTCTTCTCATACTGGGTGCGCCTTGGATTGGAGGTCCATTTTATTCTAGATCAGTTTCATCAGTGGAGCTATATGAAAGAAAGTACATAATTTACTTCACAGTCTTTAAGAATGACTTATATTCAGTATAGAAACTAGGTAGAATATTTTTCTCAAAATGCAGCAACTACCCTTATGCTTGTAAGAAACAGGGATGACACTGATGCTATTCCAGAAGCTTTAGCAGTTTCAGCTGCGGGAGACTCTCTGAAAGGGCTTGAGATATATGTGGGTTGACTTGCCAATTTTCTTCTTCATCCTTTCATAAAGCACCAATTCTGTGGTCAACCCCTAAATGTAAATTCTTGTAATTGGGAGTTCTAAAGTCCAGAGCACTTCCTTGCCTGTAAATACTGTCCCATATAGGACTTTGTATACATCAGATTCGCAGATGTGTATTAAGTAAGTAAAATGCTTATTAATTAAGCAAAGTAAATGATTATTAATTAAGTAATGATTATTAATTAAGTAAAGTGCTGTGGGGAAGTGGGTAGACCATTGGGTTTGAAGTTGGGATAATCTGCTCCATCTTTCCCACTACGTTTCTGTGAAGGTAAGTGAATCTACCTAGATATCAGTTATCTTTTCTATAAAAGAAGGTACTTTGATTTAAATTTTGATGAACTGTGTTAAAATTCCTTTGTTCACTTAAACAAAAACTATTGAAATAGGACTTTTTCTTAAAAGTTCATAGGTATTTGTTTAGTCATCGTACATTTGTCAAGTTTGTTTGATGGGCCAGAAAAGATAAATGAGACCATTCTTGCCTAAAGAAGCTCACTGTGGGAATATAATTCTATAATTGAACAGTTTATTTTCTGTGGATTAGGCTTCCCTTCAAAGTATTTCACATATTTTAAAGTTTCTCTGTGGCTGGCATCTCTTATGATGCTGCCAGTAATCTTTAAATTTATATATATATTTTTTAATTACACAGGAGTACATTCTGATAGAAATTAAGCAAATGCAGAATGGCACGAAAAAGACAACACTAATTCCATGATCCCACTATTCAGAAGAAATGAGCTATTTAACTTAGAAAATAGATAGGCATAATACCAATATCAAATGTATCTACACGTTATTGATAAACATTAGTATACAGTAACTTTGCATTTCCTCTAAGAAGATAAAACTTAAATATATGAAATACCATAGTCACTTTTTTTCTGACTAAAAAATAATCAATTGCCTTTTTTCCTGAAAAAATGACTTCTTATCATCAAGCTCCGTAAGCCCAGCTGATGGTATTAATCATTTCTACATTTCCTTTCAGGGCTTCAATCTGAGGAGTCCAAAGTCATGAGGCTTCTGAGATAATAAAACAATATTGTATCTTAAATTACTCCTCATTTCCCCCAGTGTATAGTGGAAATTGTCATATTACTTCCTCCTAAACTATTTTGTTGACAAAATCCTCCGGCAGCAATAATTGGCTAGATATTTATACTTCAGGTATTAAAGAAAATCTTATTGTAAGGCCTTTTATTAGAAGTTTGTCAAGAATGAGCTCATTCATAGACAATTTTCTGTTCTCCATCCAATGTTTATTTCCAAAATGGAGAAGCAGAATCCTGATTCAGTGATGAAAATTTTCTTTGCTTAAAATCCATATTATATTTGAATGGGACTTAGTTTACATGTAATATTGAATTCAAATTTGAGCAGCTGCATCATTTTGGGGAGAAATAATTCCGAGTGCTTTCATGGCTCAAATTTTAATGTTATATCTAATTTGCCCAGATAAGAGCTCAAAATCAGCGTTTTGTGCAGAAATGATAGAAACTGTCATTAAAGTTGTTGAAAGTAGAAAAGTCAGGTAAAAAGTTAAAGACAAATTTTTTTCCCCATTTTTCTTTCTTTCTTTTTGAAATGAATCCTCAAATTTTTTGAACCATTATTTTTTCAAAAGGAAAAAAAATTGTGAAAGTCATTCTATTTGTGCCCTTGGTTGTGGATGATAAAAAATGAATTGACAATAGTTCACCAGAAATAATTCCAAATGCTTTAAAATACTTCCACATTTATGGAGAGATTTATGTTCTGTGCAGTATGAACAAAATCAGATTTTGTTTATTATAATTCATAACACCACAATGAGACTCATAGGACCCAGTTCTATCTATCTCTCCTTAGCACTTAAAGCACCTTCAGTGTCATCTAACCTTGGTACCTCAAAGAAGCCAGGTTAATGGAGAATTATGCTGCCACCACTATTTGGGATAACAATTGCCCTGTTCTCAGAGCCATTTCTGTAACTCACGTTTCTAGAATGTGACTCTCCTATAACTATAAACTCCTGATTCTGGAACTGAACTCCCAGATTCCATGGTAGAAAATCTCATCCTGCAATTCCATCTACCTACTGGACATCAAAAATTTATGGCTGAAAAATATATTGAAATATCCATAAATAAAATCACAATTTTTTCTTTCTTTTACCCCACCACTTACTTTTGGTTCTCTCATTGCCTACGTTTTCTTGGTAGATGTTGACTCCCACTTATGTCTCAACAGTTGCTATCTGCTAATTTCACAAACTGGAAATCTGAAATTCACCCTAACTCCTCCGTCTCCATAACCACCAATAACCTGCAATACAATAAAGGACCATATCCTATCCACTCTAAGGATGCCTAAACATCTATTAACATTTTGCCCAACTTTCATAGTCACAGAAACTGCATTAGATAACAGTTCTTCCCCTTCTGTCAAAGACTGTTGCCATGCATCCTGACTGCCTATCCTCCTTTCAGTATTGACCCTTTCAATTGGGTCATTCCTAACACTCTTGTCAAAATGGTCAACCTAAAATGAAGATAAAAACATCCTCCTGCTTTAATCAACTTAATGGCCTCTCGTCCTTGGGCTCATCCCTTGCCAATAGAATTCAGGTGTCTACATTATTTCGGATCAGTTGTCTTCTAACGGTTCCTGAGTATGAGATATTGGGGTATTTAGACTCTTAGAGTTGTGCATGTTTAGTGAACATGACAATAACTTTCTCCCTGACAAGACTGGCACCAAAATGGCTTTCCCTTGATTTACCTATTACAGCATCTAACCCTCATCTCATATTACCACCATCTTCTGAGCCAACACTTGCTTGAACAAGCAACTGAAACTGTTGATTATGACTTTAATCATACGCTCATAATTTCTTTTAACTATTTAGTTTTTATATTGTGGTCTCTTCTTAGTCTTCCCTAGTTACTGTCCTAAATCAATTTTCCAATATTTGCTTTAATATAGTTCCACAAATTAAACAAAATATGTGTATGTTTTATACATATGTATAAATATATATATGTATATACATTTAAACCTGCTTTGACAAAAGAACATAAGATATAATACATCAAGGAAAATAAGACTTACAAGAAAAAATATTGATGTGAGAAATATCTTTGACAACCTCTTCGAATCTCACATATATAATAATCCTCTCTACCTCTTCAAACCTCTCATGTAGAAGAATTCCTTCTCTCCCTCTTTTTGAATCGCTTTCTTTCTCCCTTTTAATTAGTGCATTCTGTAACCTTGACTGTCAAGAAAGTATCAAATGCCATCTCTAAGGAAATGACTTTCCATCTTTATTTCAGTAATCAAAATCTGGAACTCTAATCAGGAATACAGAGTATCCTTTCCCAGATGCTGACAATAATGCTTTCTTCTCTCACCTCTCTTGACATGCATCTCTCTTCTGCCATTCATAATAGTCTATTGGACTCAGCGGTTCTTATATATTGTTGGTGCAAGAAGTTTTTAGTTTCAGTTAAGATGGAGTATGCACATTTAGCTACTGTTGCTCACTGATTATTAGTAAAAATCATGGAAAGAAATCAAGCAGCTGCTAGAGGATGGTGTGCAGTAAATGAGAGCAGGCAGATAGAGTAGGGAAATTAAAACAAGGGCCATATGGTGATAAATTACCTGCTTGTGTTTGCTCTTTTTGTTGTTGTTATGTTTTGCTCTGTGCTTTTGTTGTTATATTATGCTCATTTTTCTCCTGTATCTTCTTGATTAGACTCTGATAACTCCAAGATTTGTACATGGGTATAGACAGAAATGTTATAAGAAAAAGCAGTGGTTCTCAACAAAGGAATGAGATGGTGGCATAGGAGGTAGCAGGATGAAACTCTTCTGGCTCCTCCGGCACTGTGCTCGGCAAACCCTGGTGAAAACCTGAGAGCAACAGAGACAGCGGGGAGGGGAGACGGTGGGTGGTGGCAGCAGGAACAGTTCCACACTCTTTACTCTTGCTGTTTTGCTTCAACACTGACCCAGTCATGGGAAATGTGCAATACAATGGGGATACTAAATCCTCGGGTTTTTAACCAGAGCAGCAGGAAGGAGGACACTGGGAATTCAGCAGTATGGAGAAGATCACAGACAGAGAGACAAAAGAGATGCTTTGAATACATATGTGTAAGTCTTGGGCTCTTCCTTGAACTACCCATGTGTAGGACTGATCAGAATCAACAACGCAAAACTTTTGTTTGATGAACAAATGTGTGGATCACTGCCAACCCCAGTGTGAAACTTGGTTGTTTCACATACTGGACCAACTAAAATTGGCCAGCAAAGGCTTTGAAAACAAGACTGTCACTAGAATCACAATTCAAAAAAAAAGTAAGTCAGGACTTGTGATTTGAATCAAACCAGTTTGATTGGTTGCTTTAAAAAAAGTTCTTTAAGAGATTTTTACAGGACCCAAAGTCTCATAGTAGCTTTAAATTATGCATTATAATCATGCACCATGAATACAGTGTTCAAATGAATGGAAATATAGAAGATTTGGCAGTGAAGAAGAATCTTTAAAAGTGGAAATTTTAGTACTGAAAAACATAAAAATGTAAATGTTTAAATCACCAGAAACTCAATAATAGAGATGACATATGAAAAGATCAGTGGAATTGAAGGTAGATTAGTAGAAATCATAGTTCTAAACAACAGAGAAAAAAGATTGAATCCAAATGAACAGACCTTCAGGGACCTGTGTGACAATATCAAAAGTTCTAACTTCTGTGTCATTGCAGACTCAACAGGAAGACACAAGAGATAGGTTGTGGCAAAATATTTGAACTGACAATAGCTGAAAACTTTCCAAATTTGGTAAAGCCCATAAACTTGTAGATCCCAGAAACTCAGCAAACTCCAAGCAGAATTAACTTAAAGTAAACCATGCGAGACACATTACAATCAAACTTCTGAAAACCAAGGGTAAAGAGAAAACAATTAAAAGCAGACAGAGCAAAACAATACATTGCACATAGAAGAAAATGGTTCAAATGGCTCCAGATTTCTAATCGAAATCAGTGGTGGCAACAAGAGAGTAGAACAGCGTTTCTTAAAGTTCTTAGAGGAAAAACAAATGTCAACTTAGAATTCTCTATTCAGCAAGACTATCTCTCTGAAATGAAAGTGAAATATGTTCTCTGATAAAAGAACATTAAGACAATTTGTTATCCATAAACATGCTTTAAAAGGATGCAAAGGAGCTTATTCAATGGAAAAGATACTACAAAAGAGGGAAATCTGGAACCTTAGGGATGAATTAAGAGCAACAAAGACGGCAACTATCTGTGTAAGTGTAATAGATTACATTTTGCCTTTTACAATTTTTAAAATATGTATGACTATTGAAAGCAAAAATTATTACATTGATCTTTTTTCAAATTATGTATATATAATACATATGACAACTACCACATAAATTAGAGATCCCTATGGGATATTTTACTTCGAGTGACTTTGCAGCTTTTTATTTTATCTCAGTATTCTTGGAGAGGAAAACTCAGTATAATTTAGATGCCAATTCTTCACAAACTGATCTTTAGAGTTAATGCAATCTCCATCAAAATCTCAGAAGGTTTCAATCTTTTTTCTCTGTTGTTTAGACTATGCTTTCTACTAATCTACCTTCAATTCCACTGATCTTTTTTTTTTTTTTTTGGGCGGGGCTACGCAGGCCTCTCACTCCTGTGGCCTCTCCCGCTACGGAGCACAGGCTCCGGACGCGCAGGCTCAGCGGCCATGGCTCACGGGCCCAGCCGCTCCGCGGCACGTGGGATCTTCCCGGACCGGGGCACGAACCCGTGTCCCCTGCATTGGCAGGCGGACTCTCAACCACTACGCCACCAGGGAAGCCCCCCACTGATCTATTAATATGTCATCTCTATTATTGAGTCTTTTTGGTGATTTAAACATTTACATTATTGTGTTTTTCAGTTCTAAATACCTCAGAAGGTATTTTATAAATATAAACAAGCTGATTCTAAAATTTATTTGGAAAGAGACGTGAAATAGAAGAGCTAAAATAATTTTGAGAAAGAACTACAAAGTTAGAAGACTCTTGATTTTAAGACCTAAAAAAAGCTTCATTAATCAAGGCTATGTGGTGTAGACACACGGAACAATGGAATTGAATAAAGAGTGCAGAAATGGAAACAAATATGGTCAATTAATTTTTGAAAAAGTTGCAAATGCAATTCAATAGAGAAAGCATAGCCTTTTCAACAAATATTGCTGGAATAATCAGACATCCATATGCAAAAAAATGAAGTTTAAACTTTATACTATATATAAAAAATAAGTGAATCATAGATTTATTTAAATGTAAAACATAAACCTATTAAACATTTTAAAAAGAAAACATAGGAAGACTCTTTGTGACCTTGAGTTACGCTAAGTGTTCTTATTTATGACAATAAAATAATGATTAATAAAAAATGATTAACTGAACTTTATCAAAATTAAAAACCTTTGCTCTGTAAAAGACCCTGTTATGGACATGAAAAGACAATCTGGAGGTTTCACACACACCAAAAATAAAAACAGTTTCAAATCACATACCTAACAAAACGCTTTATTCAGGATGCATAAAGAATTCTGCAATCTTGACAGTGAAAAAACAAATAAACCAATTTAAACAGGCAATATATGTGAACAGATACTTCACTGAAGAAGATACTTGAAAGCAACTATACATATGAAAAATATAAATTAGTCATTAAGGAATTTCAAATTAAAGCTGGAATGATGTACTAATACATACCTATTAGGATGGCTAAAATAAAATTTATAAAGATAACAATATGACAATACCAAATTCTGACAAGGATATGGAACATTTGGAATTCTCATCCACTGATGGTAACAATGCAAAATGTTACAGCCACATTGGAATACAGCCTGGTGGTTGAAGTAAGCATACACCTACCATGAGACCCAGCGATCCCACTCCTAGGCATGTACCCTAGAGAAATGCCTATATATTCAAACAAAAATCTGTACATGGATAGTTCTAGCAGTATTATCCATAGTCACCCAAATGTGGAAACAACCTAAATTTTCTTTAACATTTGAATAAACAAATTGTGGTATAATGGATTTCTATCCAGCAGTTAAAAAGGAACAAATTATTGATAAACACAACAGCACAGTTGAATCTCAAAAGCATTATGCTAAGTGAAAGAAACCAAATATTACATATTATCTGATTCTAAATATATTACATTCTAGAAAAGACAAAATTACAGGGATGAAGAATAGGTTTCTTATTGGCTGGGGTTAGGAGTTGTGGGAGTGCTTGACTAGCATGGGGCAGCACAAGAGAAATTTCGGGGGTTGTGGAATTATTCTGTATCTTGTTTGTAGTGATGGCTACACAAATTTACATGTATGTTAAAAATCATACAGTTACCTATGAAAAAGTGATTTTTTTACCAAATGTAAATTTAAACATTTATTTATATTATTATATTTGAGGAAAGACCATATGTAAATATGTATATGTGTTTATACATACACACAGCACAATTTTAAAAAAGTAGTGCAACTTGTTGACATCACTTACCCAGTTGTTCATTTATTTATTAATTCATTCATCCATGCCTCCATTCAACAAGTATTTCTTGGGTCCCAACTTTAGCACAAACAGAATGACTTTAAACCTCCTACTTTCTCCTTTCCCCTTTTCTTCCTCAAGGATAAGTTGTTTGAAAGACAGAAATTCCACCTATAAGTGTCCATCAACAGATGAATGGATAAAGAAGATGTGGCACATATATACAATGGAATATTACTCAGCCATAAAAAGAAACGAAATTGAGTTATTTGTAGTGAGGTGGATGGACCTAGAGTCTGTCATACAGAGTGAAGTAAGTCAGAAGGAGAAAAACAAATACTGTATGCTGACACATATATACGGAATCTAAAAAAAAAAAAAAACCAAAAAACAAGTGGTTCTGAAGAACCTAGGGACAGGACAGGAATAAAGACACAGAGATAGAGAATGGATTTGAGGACACAGGGAGGTGGAAGGGTAAGCTGGGACGAAGTGAGAAATGGCATGGACATATATACACTACCAAATGTAAAATAGTTAGTGGGAAGCAGCCATATAGCACAGGGAGATTAGCTTGGTGCTTTGCATCCACCTAGAGGGGTGGGATAGGGAGGGTGGGAGGGAGATGCAAGAGGGAGGAGATATGGAGATATATGTATATCTATAGCTAATTCACTTTGTTATACAGCAGAAACTAACACACCATTGTAAAGCAGTTATACTCTAATAAAGATGTTAAAAAAAAAAAAAGAAGAGGGGTTTTGCTTAAATATGAGGCTACTATTTTCTATCAGTGAATTGAAGGAGAAAAAACAGACAATTGATTATTTTCTTCCTCTCTTCTCTCTCTCTCCCTCCCTCCTTTTTTCTCTGTCTCTCTGTCTCTCACTCGTCTCTTTTTCCCCTTGGTTATTGGGTCCAGAGGCCTCCTGGCTTTGAGAAGACCTGCATATTGAACACAGGACACTACAGCCCTAAGCTCTGGAGACAAATATTTTTTCTCTGTGTTTCGAAAAACTTTTCTTCTCATTTGTGTCAGTCATTTCTAAAATCTGTATCATTAGATACTGAAGTTTGGATTGCAGGGGGGATTATTCTTTTTCTAAAATTGTTCACTGTAATGAAGTACTCACTTCTGGAGTCAATGCCCTTTAAAATGAATAAGATATACTCTGTTATTATTCCCTATGTACATATTACTCTAGCAAGGTAGAATAATTGAGGTGCCAAATAACAATAAAAAATTCTTAGGTCTTCTGATACCATTTAAGCACATTTTCTTTCTATTTATGAATATGTATATTTCCCCCCACTTGAGTGTAGTAACCAACAAAAACTTTTCCTGGATACAAATTACCTTTATAATTAACAATTGAATTTGTTAATTAGTTAGAGAGCCATGGTGTAACAAAATCTTAAATTCAATAAGTAATTTGTTCTATTCTCAAAGTAGAGTACAGAGACAGGTAGTCCAAAGACAGTTTGGGGAATATGCTGTATGAGTTTCCTCATGGAACCAAGATCCTTCTGACTTTGTTTTTCCTCCTTGCCTGGATGCTATTTCCAATATGAATTCATAATTCAGTATGGCTGATCCAAATCTCGCCATCATGTACACAGTCCGACCCAAAAGGAGGAAAAGGGCCAAGGTGAGTAGTAACTGTCTTTTAAGCTAAAGTTACAAAAATCTGCTACTGGACATTTTTGTTTGAATCTGCTACTGGACATTTTTGTTTGAATCTCCCTCATTGGAGATTACTGATGTAGTGTCATCTAGCTGAAAATGAGTCTGTATTTTTGGCAGCTCTGGTCCATGTGAAAACAGTGGCTATACTGCAGTGAAACAGTGCAGACCAAATGTTGGGATGATTGATTCTCTCGCATTGTGTCATATAGTACTGTTGTCCGTGGTTTCCCTTTCAAATATCAGTCTTTTTTTTTTTTTTGCGGTACGCGGGCCTCTCACCGTTGTGGCCCCTCCCGTTGCGGAGCAAGAGGCTCCGGATGCGCAGGCTCAGCGGCCATGGCTCACGGGCCCAGCCGCTCCACGGCACGTGGGATCTTCCCGGACCGGAGCACGAACCCGTGTCCCCTGCATCGGCAGGCGGACCCTCAACCACTGCGCCGCGAGGGAAGCCCATCAGTCATTTTTTAAAGCTGGTAGTAGGATTGCTATTCTTGGCTAATTATCCGGGTGATCATTATGTATTTTGACATTGTAGATATAATTATTTTAAACTGATGATAGTCAATGAGAACTGATTATTTTGTTGGGAAAGGGAATGGTCTACAAATGAAACAGAAATGTACAATCATGAATTTTCATTTTAAGTTCTGTTTATGCACACACGTATATAGCTTGCAGCTTTTAATGGAAGTTTGTACCAATGATATAATATGATATAGTACTAAAACATTGTCAGAGATACAAAAGTGGTGGAATCCTAATGGTATCTTTTCTGATTCTGAGAATAGAATGAATATTGTACTTCAGTATAGATTAGAGACAGTCCTTTTCACTTCATATATTTATCAAGAGGAACATCTACATTTATTTTCAACCTAACTTCACAGTTCAGAAGATGAAAACATGCAAAGTCAGTGAAGCAACTCAACAAAGTAGGCTGAAAAGGTCAAATTCCAAAATTTGTTCATGTTTTGGAAGCATCATTTAGACTGAGAAAGGCCCAAGTATTCATAACTTCACATTCCCAAATTATAGTTGGTGTTCATTTAAGTGGCAGTAATAAAATATTCTCCGGGAAAACTTTTGTCAAAAATGACATTGTGGGGCTTCCCTGGTGGTGCAGTGGTTGAGAGTCCGCCTGCCGATGCAGGGGACACAGGTTCGTGCCCCGGTCCGGGAAGATCCCACATGCCACGGAGCAGCTGGGCCCGTGAGCCATGGCCTCTGAGCCTGCGCGTCCGGAGCCTGTGCTCCGCAACGGGAGAGGCCACAACAGTGAGAGGCCCGCGTACTGCAAAAAAAAAACAAAAAAACAACCGACATTGTGTCTGGAATAATTGGTTTAAACGAAGAGCTTTAAATATATTGAGTTGTATTTCCTTACTGAATTATAGAGTAATTAGGTAAGAGGACTCTGTCTTCTACTTCTCTGAACCCTGATTTTTCCACTGAAGGTAATAAATATTGAGTCATTGATTAATCCATTCCACAAATATTTACTGAGTACCACTTATGTGTTAGGAAATGTGCTAGAGATTCTGAATGTTTTTTCTTAAAGAGAATGGTAAAAGTTAATGAATATTCTAGTAAGAGTCATAATACTAACGTTTTAGTTTTGAGTAGGTTGTGTCCTCACTTTGTGATCCAAAATGCAGCCTTCACTTTTCTGTTCATCTGCTCTGCTTACTGGAGTAGAAGGGTAACCCAAAAGGATATATTAGATTCATTTGAATGCTAAAATTCTATTGTTAGAATAACATGTATTAAATAATTAGATTCTTATATATTTCTTGTGCTAATATTTTAATTTATACATTTATTCTTAGATCAGGCAAATTTCACTTAGGGTAGTGTTTCCTAGAGGTCATTGTCCTTTCAGAAGCATATGTTCATTTAACTCATAAAATACATTTTTATCACAAGGAATCAGAGCACATGTATCTTCCCTCCATAATTTCAAGTTGGTACAGTGTGTGAGATTAGCATCCTCCCAAAGCTTCTGCCACCCTGTCTTATGATGGCCAAGTATTTGATACAAAGAAAAGAAGAGTGTCCTCCTGAAGCTACATTATTTGTACTTTCATTCATTTGTGTAGGAAACAATAATATCCTCACAGTGAATCTAAACTGCTTGTCATCACTAGGGCTCTGCTGGTAATCACTTAAATATACTTTGAAGCTATGCAAGGTAGTCCACTAGTAAATTATGCAGACATCTATATTTTTCATTTTCTTTGGACAGTTAATTTATGTTGACTATAAATGTAAATCTTTCACAGATGTAACTACTTTTATCCAAGGCTGTATGGAATATTTATTGCCCCAGTAAAGTCCTGTTTGTCTTTCCTTCTGGCATAGGAGCTGAGCAAGAAGATTAATAGCCATGCCAACTAATCAGCATGCAATTTGGTCTCTGTCATAAGGTTTGTCAAGCAGGAGGGCCATTCCAGCATATTGGTGTTCCAGGATATGGTAGAATCATGCCCCCTCTTTATATCAGTACATTGTGTCAAGGAAGACAAAAGTGTTTCTAAAGGCTACTTGGAGGAGAGTGCTGTCAAAATGTGAAGGATTCTGTAGTATCTCCATAAGGTCAGACTGTAGTACAAATTAGATAACAGATGTTAGAGAAAGATAATAGTGAAAGGAAAATGAATGCAACAATACAAGTTGATCTTGGTGGTCCAAGGTATATCTTGATATGCCAAAAGCCATAATAAGAGCTTCCAAGCATCAGAACTCAGAAGGTGATTTTAGGAGGAAAATGCATGCCAACAGTCAATTCAAGTGTCCTTTGGACACCCAGAAGCTAACTAGACATTAGTCATGGCTCTCAGAGATCTACACAAACAAGGAAGTTACAGAATGACCAGAAAGTGGGACAAGTCAATCATTAAACTCATGATGAGAAGGAGTTGCCATGGAAACTGTTTCTCCAAATCTTTTGTGATTAAACATAGAAAGGGACTAGGAATATCTGATATCTTTTTGATTGCCTTCCCAGACCTTATTTCAGGAAATCTTCGATCTTGCCACCCTCCATTCATGTAGTTCAGTGGGACACTAGAGGCTCTTATTAAAACAGAATTTCAACCCCATATGCTCAGTGAATTGGACTGAAGCTAGGAACATAATCCTAGCTGGTATAGTCAGAATTTTTTCATTAGTAATTTGGAAAACCTGGGTGAAGTTATTTTCTCTCTTTAAGTGGTTGGATATTTACCATGTAATCTAGAGACTATGCATGGCCCTAAATTGTGCATTATGAAACAAAGAAACAAAAAATGTCAGTCTGACCAGAAAAGAACAAAGCAGTCATGCGGGAAGCAAGGAGGGACAATGGAGAAGGGTCCCTCATGGCATCAGAACCTCTGATTCTGGTTTACTTTGTGACACAAAAGTCTGGATTCTGTGGAACATCATGGTTTCTTATAATATAGCTTACACCATTTGTTAACTTAAGAAAAATCTGTTAGGTGCAGAAAATGAGTCTACCTTATACACGCGAGAGAGAGAGAGATCCGGGAGGACTAGGATGGATCTCAATTCATCAATTTTGTTGACTGGAGTTAATGTTGGGCTTGCCATTTAACCAAGGAAATGAGAGGGTACGTCTAGGATCTAAATCTGGTCTGGTGATAAAGAACACTGATTCAAGACAATTTTGTTCATGGACCATCTAATTCTGGATCTGGGGCTTAATATAAAGGCTTAAGTGTCTAAAAGTCTTTCTCTCTTAAGAACAAAGAAAATAAGACGCCTAGTGAGGGCACAGTTCAGCAAATCAGTGAGAGAGAGATGCTTATAAAATGACATATCAAAAGGAAATAGTATGCAACTTGTATACGTATCTGCAATTCTCTAATTATTCCATATATTAAAGGAGAGATAACTAATACTCAATGAGTTTATAGAACTCGTTGAGTTCATATAACTTAGCAGACAAAGGTCTCTTTCATTTAATTACCAAGTTATCCATTATCATCTTACTTATCCAGATAAATAAACCAAGGCTCAAGATATTGAAGCCTCTTCACGTGGTCAGAAAATTCAAGATTTGATATACCTCTGTAACTACACATTCTTTATATAACCCTTCTCCTACACTTTGCCATTTACCATTTACCAGCTGCTATTAATTGTCTTCTGTATGTTGGCAGTGTAGCAAATACTGTATCTGTAATATCTAATTGTTGTAATTGTCCTAAGGCTGAGTAGGTATGTGTTGAATGTGAGAGTCAGATTTTAGAATCCAAAGTGTTTAGCTCTAAAGCCTACCACTTTAGGCTACTTTGATTTTATTTATTTATTTATTTTTGATTAGGCACATTTCCATTTTTGGCTCTTGCCTAGTTGCTAGAAGGAGAAAACCTTCTGTTTTCAAATAACTTAATATGTATATAGGGAGATCACGTACTGGACAACTAACTACAATGCAATTACGATGCTTGAAATCAGCAGCTATAGAATTCACTGTGGAATATATATCAGTACCCTCAGAATGCAGTGGAATAAAGAGTTCTTAGTAAGGTTAGACTTCTTGAAGAGGTTTTTCTGGTTGACCTTGAAATGGAGTGGGGGTTTTGGATATATTAGGGATTTTTATTGGTAGCTTCCTTTTGCAATTATTCAAGAGTGAAGGTTCTGGGAAGGTGTCTTCCAGCTGTCTTTTGTTTTATCTCTCCTTCCTTACTTCCAAGTCTCTGCCATCTCTTACCAGGATGCCTCTGTAGTAGGATAGCTTTTGCTGGTCCATTTGTACTCGGGAAGCAGATTTTGCTGACTACATCACTTCCATCTGTTCTGGATGATTAAATTTCTCTTACATTCTGACAAGGCCATAAATCCAGCATTATTTTTAGGCAATTGCAAAATTGTTCTGTTCACATCTTTTGTCAAAGAATAAACCAATCAGTAAATTTTACTGGGAAGAGAGACCGTCTCATAAATTTCTTTTACAAACATCATAAACAGTCATGCTAGGAAAGAATCAATTTTAATTCATTATTTTTATTCTATGTCATACTTTAAAAAAAAAAAGTTATTTAAAGCTCTGTTCTGGCTGACTTCCATGTTTAATACAGAAATGTTAGAATTGCTGATTCAGCCCAGGGCCTATTAATGCCTTTTATTGTTTCTTTCCTTTACAAATACCATTAAGTATGAAACATTTAGATTCATTTGTTTTTCCTAAGAGCTGGAAGCCCCAAACCACTTGCCATATTCATGAAACCAAACAGGCATTAGAAATTGACAGTAAGAGGGAGGTTCAGGAAACATTTCAGTTTAGGGATAAAGTAAAGCCCCCTTTACCATCACATTCCCCCAAATCTCTTTATCTGCCACAACACCTGAATTCTAGATTTGCCTAACACTTTGGGTTCTAGACACTTTTTTTTGTGGTCTAGAGATAAATAGCATTTATTTATCTTTAGACCATATTATTGACATAAAGTCATGTCTACTTTCCATAGGTCCCTATAACTTGTCTCTGATTGGCCCCTCTACAAACACTTCATACTGGTTTAGTGTTCAGCCAAATGTTGCATAGATACTGTAAAGGAGACAATTGTATGCATTTAGGATTATAAAAAAGATATTAAAATGCAAAGGTTATTCAGAAATAATAGAAAATTCTCTTCACAACCATATGTGATAATTAAGAACACATTAGTTCAGTAGCTCTATTATTGCCTAAGTGGAACAAATATATTTCATTTTTATAATTCCATAGAGATTTTAATGGGCATTTTATCTGTTTCAGTTTCTAGGAGGGAAATGTCTTTAATCTTTACTATGTAACAAATGATGTCTCAGTTTACTTTGGTCATCTGAGAAGGAAGAAAAATTTATCTCAAACCCAATGTTTAGCTTTTTAGTAAATGTTCAAAGTTGAATCTATGAGTATATTAAAAGTGCATTCACATTGTCATTGTGGATGTTCATTATTATTGGGTTGGGTTGTAGCTGAGAACCGAGGAGAAGAAATGTCCCATTTACTCAGAAATGGCCTCTGCGAGTTACTGAATCTGTTAGAAACTTTCCTAGATAGTCAGGCTTCCTCTTGTCCTGTGTCTTGGAGTCAAAACTGAATTGAGTTTTGAAAGAAAGAGTTGAAGTGACCAAGTGTCAGAACCCACAGACTTTATTTATTTATTTATTAACATCTCTATTGGAGTATAATTCCTTTACAATGGTGTGTTAGTTTCTGCTGTATGACAAAGTGAATCAGCTATACATATACATATATCTCCATATCTCCTCCCTCTCACATCTCCCTCCCACCTTCCCTATCCCACCCCTCTAGGTGGACACAAAGCCCCTAGGTTCTCCAGAACCACTTGGTATTTGGTTTTTTTGTTTGTTTTAAGATTCCGTATATATGTGTTAGCATACAGTATTTGTCTTTCTCTTTCTGACTTACTTCACTCTGTATGACAGACTCTAGGTCCATCCACCTCACTACAAATAACTCAATTTCATTTCTTTTTATGGCTGAGAAATAGTCCATTATATATACGTGCCACACCTTCTTTATGCATTCATCTGTTGATGGACACTTAGGTTGCTTCCATGTCCTGCGTATTGTAACTATTGCTGCAATGAACATTGTGGTACATGACACTTTTTGAATTATGGTTTTCTCAGGGTATATGCCCAGAAGTGGGATTGTTGGGTCATATGGTAGTTCTATTTTTAGTTTTTTTAAGGAACCTCCATACTGCTCTCCATAGTGGCTGTATCAATTTACATTCCCACCAACAGTGCAAGAGGGTTCCCTTTTCTCCACACCCTCTCCAGCATTTATTGTTTGTAGATTTTTTGGTGATGGCCATTCTGACCTGTGTGAGGAGATAACTCATTGTAGTTTTGATTTGCATTTCTCTAATGATTAGAGATGTTGAGCATCCTTTCATGCAATCTGTATACCTTCTTGGAGAAACGTCTATTTAGGTCTTCTGCCCATTTTTGGATTGGTTTGCTTCTTTTTTTGATATTGACCTGCATGTGCTGCTTGTAAATTCTGGAGATTAATCCTTTGTCAGTTGTTTCATTTGCAAATATATTCTCCCATTCTGAGGGTTGTCTTTTGGTCTTGTTTATGGTTTCCTTTGCTGTGCAAAAGCTTTGAAGCTTCATTAGGTCCATTTGTTTATTTTTGTTTTTATTTCCATTTCTCTAGGAGGTGGGTCAAAAAGGATCTTACTGTGATTTATGTCATAGAGTTTTCTGCCTATGTTTTCCTCTAAGAGTTTTATAGTATCTGGCCTTACATTTAGGTCTTTAATCCACATTGAGTTTATTTTTGTGTATAGTGTTTGAAAGTGTTCTAATTTCATTCTTTTACATGAAGCTGTCCAGTTTTTCCAGCACCACTTATTGAAGAGGCTTTCTTTTCTCCATTGTATATTCTTGCCTCCTTTATCAAAGATAAGGTGACCATATGTGTGTGGATTTATCTCTGGGCTTTCTATCCTGTTCCATTGATCTATATTTCTGTTTTTGTGCCAGTACCATACTGTCTTGATTACTGTAGCTTTGTAGTATAGTTTGAAGTCAGGGAGCCTGATTCCTCCAGCTCCGTTTTTCTTTCTCAAGATTGTTTTGACTATTCGGGGTTTTTGTGTTTCCATACAAATTGTTCAATTTTTTGTTCTAGTTCTGTGAAAAATGCCATTGGTAGTTTGATAGGGATTGCATTGAATCTCTAGAGTGCTTTGGGTAGTATAGTCATTTTCACAATGTTGCTTCTTCCAATCCAAGAACATGGTTTATCTCTCCATCTCTTTGTATCAGCTTTAATTTCTTTCATCAGTGTCTTATAGTTATCTGCATACAGGTCTTTTGTCTCCTTACGTAGGTTTATTCCTAAGTATTTTATTCTTTTTGTTGCAATGGTAAATAGGAGTGTTTCCTTAATTTCTCTTTCACATTTTTCATCATTAGTGTATAGGAATGCAAGAGATTTCTGAGCATTAATTTTGTATCCTGCTACTTTACCATATTCATTGATTAGCTTTAGTAGTTTCCTGGTAGCATCCTTAGGATTCTCTGTGTATAGTATCATGTCATCTGCAAACAGTGACAGTTTTACTTCTTCTTTTCCAATTTGGATTCCTTTTATTTCTTTTTCATCTCTGATCGCTGTGGCTAAAACTTCCAAAACTATGTTGAATACTGGTGGTGAGAGTGGGTAACCTTGTCTTGTTCCTGATCTTGTGGAAATGGTTTCAGTTTTTCACCATTGAGAAAGATGTTGGCTGTGGGTTTGTCATATATGGCCTTTATTACGTTGAGGTAAGTTCCCTCTATGCCTACTGTGTGGAGGGTTTTTGTCATAAATGGGTGTTGAATTTTGTCGAAAGCTTTTTCTGCATCTATTGAGATGATCATATGGTTTTTCTCCTTCAGTTTGTTAATATGGTTTATCACATTGATTGATTTGCATATACTGAAGAACCCTTGCATTCCTGGGATAAACCCCACTTGATCATGGTGTATGATCCTTTTAATGTGCTGTTGGATTCTGTTTGCTAGCATTTTGTTGAGTATTTTTGCATCTATGTTCATCAGTGATATTGGCCTGTAGTTTTCTTTTTTTGTGGCATCCTTGTCTGGTTTTGGTATCACAGTGATGGTGGCCTTGTAGAATGAGTTTGGGAGTGTTCTTCCCTCTGCTATATTTTGGAAGAGTTTGAGAAGGACAGGTGTTAGCTCTTTTCTAAATGTTTGATAGAATTCACCTGTGAAGCCATCTGGTCCTGGGCTTTTGTTTGTTGGAAGATTTTTAATCACAGTTTCAATTTCAGTGCTTGTGATTGGTCTGTTCATATTTTGTATTTCTTCCTGATTCAGTCTTTGCAGGTTGTGCAGTTCTAAGAATTTGTCCATTTCTTCCAGATTGTCCATTTTATTGGCATATGCTTGCTGGTAGTAACCTCTCATGATCCTTTCTATTTCTGTACGGTCAGTTGTTACTTCTCCTTTTTCATTTCTAAAGCTATTGACTTGAGTCTTCTCCCTTTTTTTCTTGATGTGTCTGGCTAATGGTGTATCAAGTCTTTTTATCTTCTCAAAGAACCAGATTTTAGTTTTATTGATTTTTGCTCTCATTTCCTTAATTTATTTTTACTTCTGATCTTATCTTTATGATTTCTTTGCTTCTGTTAACTTTGGGTTTTTTTTGTTCTTCTTTCTCTAATTGCTTTAGGTGTAAGGTTAGGTTGTTTATTTAAGATGTATCTTGTTTCCTAAGGTAGGATTGTATTGCTATAGACTTCCCTCTTAGAACTGCTTTTGCTGCATCCCATAAGTTTTGGGTCATTGTGTTTTCATTGCCACTTATTTCTAGGTATTTTTTGATTTCCTCTTTGATTTCTTCAGTGATCTCTTGGTTATTTAGTAGTGTATTGTTTAGCCTCCATGTGTTTGTATTTTTTACAGGTTTTTTCCTGTATTTGATATCTAGTCTCATAGCGTGTGGTCAGAAAAGATACTTGATATGATTTCAACTTTCTTAAATTTACCAAGGTTTGATTTGTGACACAATATATGATCTATCCTGGAGAATGTTCCATGAGCACTTGAGAAGAAAGTATAATCTGCTGTTTTTGGATGCAATGTCCTATAAATATCAATTAAGTCCATCTTGTTTAATATATCATTTAAAGCTTGTGTTTCCTTATTTATTTTCATGTTGGATGATCTGTCCATTGGTGAAAGTGGGCTCTTAAATCCCCTACTGTGATTGTGTTACCGTCTATTTCCCCTTTTATGCCTGTTAGCATTTGCCTTATGTATTGAGGTGCTCCTATGTTCGGTGCATAAATATTTATAGTTGTTATATCTTCTTCTTCATTCCATCCCTTGGTCATTATGTAGTGTCCTTCTTTGTCTCTTGTAATAGTCTTTATTTTAAAGTCTATTTTATCTGATATGAGAACTGCTACTCCAGCTTTCTTTAGATTTCCATTTGCATGGAATATCTGTTTCCATCCCCTCACTTTCAGGCTGTATGTGTCCCTAGGTCTGAAGTGGATCTCTTGTAGACAGCATATGTATTGGTCTTGTTTTTTTATCCATTCAGCCAGTCTATGTCGTTTGGTTGGAGCATTTAATCCATTTACATTTAAGGTACTTATTGGTATGTATGTTCCTATTACCATCTTCTTAATTGTTTTGGGTTTTTTATTGTAAGTCTTTTCCTTCTCCTGTGTTTCCTGCCTGGAGAAGTTCCTTTAGCATTTGTTGTAGAGCTGGTTTGGTGGTGCTGAATTCTCTTAGCTTTCGCTTGTCTGTAAAGTTTTTAATTTCTCTGTGGAATCTGAATGAGATCCTTGCTGGGTAGTGTAATTTGGTTGTAGGATTTTCCATTTCATCGCTTTAAATATGTCCTGCCACTCCCTTCTGGCTTGCAGAGTTTCTGCCGAAGGATCAGCTATTATCCTTATGGGGATTCCCTTGTATGTTAGTTGTTGCTTTTCCCTTGCTGCTTTTAATATTTTTTCTTTGTATTTAATTTTTGATAGTTTGATTAATACATGTCTTGGAGTGTTTCTCCTTGGATTTATCCTGTATGGGACTCTCTGCACTTCCTGAACTTGATTGACTATTTCCTTACCCATTTTAGGGAAGTTTTCAACTATAATCTCTTCAAATATTTCCTCAGTCCCTTTTTTGTCCCTCTTTTTCTTCTGGGACTCCTATAATTTGAATGTTGTTGTGTTTAATGTTGTCCCAGAGGTCTCTGTAATAGTCCTCAATTCTTTTCATTCTCTTTTCTTTATTCTGCTCTGTAGTAGTTATTTCCACTCTCTTATCTTCCAGGTCACTTATCCATTCTTCTGCCTCAGTTATTCTGCTATTGATTCCTTCTGGAGAATTTAATTTCATTTATTGTGTTGTTCATCATTGTTCGTTTGCTCTTTAGTTCTTCTAGGTCCTTGTTAAACATTTCTTGTATTTTCCCTATTCTATTTCCAAGATTTTGGATCATCTTTACTACCATTACTGTGAATTCTTTTTCAGGTAGACTGCCTATTTCCTCTTCATTTGTTTTGTCTGGTGAGTTTTTACCTTGCTCCTTCATCTGCTGTGTGTTTCTCTGTCTTATCATTTTGCTTAAATTACTGTGTTTGGGGTCTCCTTATCGCAGTCTGCAGGTTCGTAGTTCCTGTTGTTTTTCGTGTCTGCCCCCAGTGGGTAAGGTTGATTCAGTGGCTTGTGTAGGTTTCCTGGTGGAGGGGACTGGTGCCTGTGTTCTGGTGGATGAGACTGGATCTTGTCTTTCTGGTGGGCAGGACCACAACCGGTGGTGTGTTTTGGGGTGTCTGTGAACTTATTATGATTTTAGGCAGCCTCTCTGCTAATGGGTGGGGCTGTGTTCCTGTCTTGCTAGTTGTTTGGCATAGGGTGTCCAGCACTGTAACTTGCTGGTCATTGAGTGGAGCTGAGTCCTAATGTTGAGATGGAGATCTCTGAGAGAGCTTTCATCATTTGATATTACGTGGGGTTGGAAATTCTCTGGTGAACCAATGTCCTGAACTTGGCTCTCCCACCTCAGAGGCACAGGCGTGCCACCCGGCCGGAGCACCAAGACCCTGTCAGCCACACGGCTCAGAAGATAATGGAGAAAAAAAGAAAGAAGGAAAAAATAAATAAATAAAGTAAAATAAAGTTATTAAAATAGAAAAAATTCTTAAAAATTAAAAAGTAATTTAAAAAGAGAAAGAAAAAACAGAGCAACCAAACCAAAGAACAAATCTACCAATGATAACAAGCACTAAAAACCAAACAAAAAACGGACAGTCAGAACCCTAGGATAAATGGCAAAAGCAAAGCTATACAAACAGAATCACACAAAGAAGCATACACATACACACAAAAAGAGAAAAAAGAAAAAAATATATATATATAACAAAAAAGGAAGAGAGCAACCAAATCAATAAACAAATCTACCAATGACAATAAACTCTAAATACTAAAGTAAGATAAACATAAAACCAGAAACAAATAGATGCAGAAAGCAAACCCCACGTCTACAGTTGCTCCCAAAGTCCACTGCCTCAATTTGTGATGATTCGTTGTCTATTCAGGTATTCCACAGTTGCAGGGTAGGTCAAGCTGACTGAGGAGATTTAATCCACTGCTCCTGAGGCTTCATGGAGAAATTTCCCTTTCTCTTCTGTGTTCACCCAGCTCCTGTGCTTCAGCTTTGGATTTGGCCCTGCCTATGTGTGTAGGTCGCCTGAGGGCATCTGTTCCCTGCCCAGACAGGATGGGGTTAAAGTAGCAGGTGATTAGGCGGCTCTGGTTCACTCAGGCCAGGGCGAGGGGAGGAGTACGGAATGCGGGTCGAGCCTTCAGCGGCAGAGGCCAGTGTGACGTTGCAATAGCCTGAGGCACACCATGTATTCTCCCGCGGAAATTGTTCCTGGATCACGGAACCCTGGCAGTGGCGGCTGCACAGGCTCTCTGGAGGGGAGGTGTGGATAGTGACCTGTGCTCGCACACAGGCTTCTTGTTGGCGGCAGCAGCAGCCTTAGCGTCTCATGCCCGTCTCTGGTGTCCGTTCTGATAGCCGCAGCTCGACGCAGCTCGAACCCATCTCTGGAGCTTTTTTAGGCAGTGCTCGGAATCCCCTCTCCTCGCACACCATGAAACAAAGAGGCAAGGAAAAGTCTCTTGCCTCTTTGGCAGTTCCATAGTTTTTCTCGGACACACTCTCTACTAACTGTGACGCACTAGCCCCCTTCAGGCTGTGTTCACACAGCCAACCCCAGTCCTCTCCCTGCATCTGACCAAAGCCCAAGCCTCAGCTCCCAGCCCCCACCCATCCCAGCGGGTGAGCAGACAAGCCTCTAGGGCTGGTGAGTGCTGGTCAGCATCGCTCCTCTGTGCAGGAATCTCCACATTGCCCTCTGCACCCCTGTGGCTGTGCTCTCCTCCGCGGCTCTGAAGCTTACCCCCCTCCGCCACCCGCAGTCTCCGCTCACGAAGGGGCTTCCTAGTGTGTGGAAACCTTTCCTCCTTCACAGCTCCCTCCCACTGGTGCAGGTCCCATCCCTATTTTTTGTTTCTGTTTTTTCTTTTTTCATTTTCCCTACCCAGGTACGTGGGGAGTTTCTTGCCTCTTGGGAGGTCTGAGGTCTTATGCCAGCATTAAGTAGGTGTTCTGTAGGAGTTGTTCCACATGTAGATGTAGTTTTGATGTATTTGTGGGGAGGAAGGTGATCTCCACATCTCACTCCTCCGCCGTCTTGAAGGCGCTCCCCCCCCAGACTTTATATCATTGATATTATTGACAACATGTATGAATTTAAAATATGTAATTTTAACATTGCAGACTACTGAGGAAAATTAAGGAAAATTGTTTATTTTTTACACTAGAAATAATGTACTTTAAGCTGAGGAAATTCTACATTATAAAATGGTATAGTTTGTTGTAGGAAAAAAATAAGAGTACTGGATAGGGGTCTTGGTTTTCATATACTTCCCTATTACAGATGAGAAAATCTAAGTTCACAGAGACCAAGCAAAATTTCTAAGGCCATAAAGGAAGATGATTACAGAATGATTACCAAAAACCGAGGTTTCTGAGTCCAGGTCAGTTACTTACCCATCATGGCCTTGGATGCATTTGGTCATTTTTTTCCAAAACACTGGTTTGTTTAATGGGGCAAAAATGAATCAGTTGTTAGGCCAAGGGAGCCACTCAAATCTGGGAGATTTATACAATGTGATGAGGGTATAAATTCCAAGTCTATATAGGATAAATGAGGAAACTGAAGGCTATAGAAGTAATTCGGCCATAGTCACTCAGGAAGATAAGGACTGATGTCGAGACAGAAACAAGTTCTGCTTCCTGACCTATTTTCCTTCATAGGAAGCTTGATAGCATCCCTTCTGAGAGAAGAATCAAATGATACTATGTTTTCAGGTAAACAGATTTTGATCCACAAAATTCATAATTGTCTGTAATCTGGTCTCTATTTTGCTTTGCTTGTGTTTATTTTGATTTGTTTTTCGTCCCTGCCATTAAGTTGGCTTATGCTTTTAAAATTTATATTAAATAAAATTTAATATAAATTAAATAAGTGCCTTCCATGTGATGGGAATTATGCTAGCTATTTTCATATATCTTTTCTATCAATTCCTCATAGTAACATTGAATTTAGTTGCATTAGGCCCAATTAATAAAAACAATTATTGAAGCTATGACTTACATAGGCCACATTCAGAGCAGTTGGAATTCTAAAAAAAAATGTGGTCTGACGATTGAAAAGTGATTTAAGGGTCTTTACTTACATTTTTAAAATGTTTGGGAAATCTCCCTTTATGCATTTATCCTGGAGACACCTTAGTAATGCACTGTAATTCTATGGTTTGTTTCTATTTAAAGTTCAGAATAAGTTTTGAAGAGTTCTTAGATTGTTAAATTGTGACCTGCAAGAAATATTAAAATAATCAGTTTCAAATACAATTTCACAAACAATAAATTTAGCCAAGGGAAAAACACCTATAAATATTTAAACTTGAAAGATGTCTTGTGACTGGTAATGGAATATTATGTGAGGTTTTATCTACTCCATAGCTCCAGTTCACTTTAGCAGATGTTGTATAAGCCTGTTAGGGACATAATCTCTCTAATCATTTCATTTTTCAGGAAGACTCCAGATGCTTGACTGTAACTGCACTCATGTTCTCAAAAGATGTGTCTCATTTCTGTAGAAACATAGACAATAAATTAAAGGAGGTGATTTTTGATACTATTTTTAATGTAGTAACTGTACATGTTGAACGTTCTTGACAAAGGAATTGTGAGTAATGAATTTATTCAGGCTTTGCAGAAATTTTATGAGTGTCTGGCCTCACCCTGTGATAAGCAGTAGTGATAGAAGGATGAATGAAGCAAAAACCCATCCTTCAAGGAACTTGCAAACTATTAAGGTAGGCACACTTTGAAAAGATGGTTTATAACACATTGAGATAAGAGATAAGTGAAACTATATAATACCAAAGGAGGAAACAATATTTGCAGTAGTGATCACGGCAATGTATTTTAACATTTATTGAGCTAGAAATATATGCCAGAGTTTTAAATGTTTTCTTTGACTTATCTCATTTATTCCAATTTGAAATCCTGTGATGGGTACTTCACCTAAATAATCTTTTTTAATCCACAATTTTTAAAAAATATATTTATTTTTATTTTTGGCTGCATTGGGTTTTCGTTGCTGCACTTGGGCTTTCTCTAGTTGCGTCGAGCAGGGGCTGCTCTTCATGTGGTGCACAGGCTTCTCATTGCGGTGGCTTCTCTTGTTGTGGAGCACAGGCTCTAGGCACGCGGGCTTCAGTAGTTGTGGCTTGCGGGCTCTACAGCACTGGCTCAGTAGTTGTGGTGCAAGGGTTCAGTTGCTCTGCGGCATGTGGGATCTTCTCGGACCAGGGCTCGAACCCGTGTCCCCTGCGTTGGCAGGCTGATTCTTAACCACTGCACCACCAGGGAAGCCCCTTAATCCACAAATATTTACTGCACTTGTACAATAATTAATCTTATTTTACACATGAAGGCAGAAAGGTTTAGAGGGATTTAGTTGTCTACGGTCACAAGGTAGATCACACAGTGAAACAGGGTGATTTGATGGGAGTTTAATAAAGGAGTTATCTATAAAGTTTGGGTAAATTTAGGAGAACAAGGGATAGTAATGTACCACTGGGTTACCTAGAGTAGGGAGTATGCAGTTTTGCCACCCACCTGTATATAGGGTCAGGAGCGGAAGGAGTTAAAGGAACCTGGAGAGGTGTAACTGGATAAAGAGATCTATATGATAAAAGCTGTTGCATTTGGTAGGGGGTACCACAGTACCCAGGAGGAAAGGAGCCAGGGGTATAAATATCCCAACATCTCTCTTCCTTGGCTAAGAACTACTGTTGGTGCCTCCATGGCTAAAACCACCTGCAAGCCAGAGGTCAAGGGGTAATTATGTAGCCCTAAGAAAGGTAGAGATTGGCTGGGAGTATATATGAGGCAGGGTAATTGGTACATAACCAAAAGAGTGGAGAAGAGCACACATTCAGAGGAAAGTAAGGTGTTCGACTGACTGAGGGTGAGGCTAAGCTGAAAGAGATGGGGCTGATGAAGAACTCTCTTTCATCACTTTTACATTCCTCCATAGCACCTTCATACTCATATCTTTAGCAGAATGTTTTTTTTCAAAGTTATATACATGAAAGTCATATGGGACAAATATGATAAAACATGAGTAAAGAAAGTTGACTTAGGGGAATATTGGGAAAATTTTGTCAGATAACCAGTGGCATTCACAACACTTCCATTTATTCATGGATATATATTGAATATCCACTATGAGTTTGGCATTGCTCAAAAGGCTATTTATTTCTTCAGAGAGCTGTGAGTGCAGATGAAAAGGACAAGTAAATCAGTGATTACAGTACCTCATGAGAAGCGTATGTAAAACACACACACACAAGATGCTATGGGAAGAAGAGAAGGACTTAATATTTTACAAATATCGTTTCACATAATCCTCACCACTATCTATAAAGGTGCTATTTTTATTGACATTTTACAAATGAGTTAAATGAAACTGAGATCAGTTAAGTAACTTACCTAAGATCTGACAGCAAATAAATGCTACAATCATATCTGTTTCCAAAGTCCATGTTCAAATTCCTATTATAAAAATACTTCCCTTTGTGTCAGGCAACAAAGATAGATAATTTGGCGGTACCCAGAAAGTGGGGGTAAACTATGGTTGTGGATAGAGACAATGTCATGGGTTTTAAGCAGGTCATAATATTTTCCTTATGATGTAGTTGACTGTGTTCCGATCCTTTGGTCAGTTATTCATATTTTTTGAAAAATAAGCAAGGTATTATGTCCAATCTAATTCAGGTTTCACTAAAGATATAGGTGCATGTGTTCCATCCTGCTCATAAGGTTTCATAGCCCACTGCCTTTCTGCTATGCTCAGTCCTCATATTAGAAGTTATTTATGTTCCTGGCACATCATATATTATCCACTATGACAGCACTAATGTGCATAACCCTCTTTCGGCTCACTACACATTCATCTGTCATGTAGGACTCCCCATTTCCCCTAAAAAGACTAGTGAATGTTAACTCTTAAGGATAATTTTCTGCCATCAAGTATGAATGAGTATTCCATAGTTAAGTATTATGGGAAGTATTAAACCCACATCATGAAATAGAGTAAATAAAGCTTGGAAAATTGTCAAGCTTTTGTTTGTCTCTCCATTCAATCATGACGTCATATTCATGCTATTTTAGTCTTTGAAACCTTTTAAAATATAACTATAGGAAACTGCTATCATGTAGTTAAGAAAGACCCTGATAACACATTTGCCTTAATACTACTTGACTTTTAATATTACAAACCATTGTATAAGTAACTGCAATAGAAAGAGATGCAGTAGAAAAATATTGGACATTGGAAGAAACAAAGAAAATTTTATTTAGTACCTACTATGTGCCAGACAGTACTGTTGTCATAAAATTATAGATTAGAAATGATTCAGAATTTTAAAAATGCTCCTATTATTTGTTGTTTTCGTCTGCATTTCTTAAATGGTTAGTCCAGTTCCTTTTTCACCATGCCAAATGGGTAAGTCCTCAGAAAAGGACGGATGATTTCAAAGAGAATATGAAGTTTTTTTTCTTGGAATGTGCATCTCCCTTTAATGTAAAATTTCTTATCATATTTCCTAGCATTGCTCATATTTTCACATTTGAGAATTCTCCAAGGTCATAGTACTTTGACTGCTTTTTTTCCTGTCTTCTATTATCTATGTCCTAAATATCCAGTGTGAATTTCTTCACCGAATATTACTGATTTTTTTAGAAATATTACCACTTAATGTCAAGCGCAGCACTTTTACTGATTGGCGTTTTTTTCCCATTGGTTACATTCTTATTTTAAATGTGTTCTATTCTTTATTAGAATGTGAACTCTGTGCTTCTGATTTTATCCCCTGATAATGGGAATAAAAAGACCTGAATCACTCCACAGTGTTGGTAATTAATCCCACCTGTTTTCAACACCAAGTCCCACATAGAATATTTATCACCTTGGTGATTTCAGTTATACTTCTCTAATTTGTTACCATTAATTAAAGTTTTAGTAATAGTGATGAGTTATTGACTTCTGAGCTCAAGGAAACAGCATAATATAGATGGAAGTATGGATGAATAAAATCATAGAAAGCTTTGTAGAAAAGTGTGATTAGAAAGAAGCAAAAACAAGAAAGAAAAAAATGAATTGAGAAACACTTATTGCGCCACTGCCATTTCTGAGTTATTGTATAGATATGGCAAAACTTGATCAAAGTGTTAGAATTTAATTCAAATTCTAAGTGAGCAAATAAATGACTTTTCTAATTAATGGTTCCCTTTCTTATAAGCACTTAAGTTTTGGAGAGGAGATGGAAAACAGAAGACTTCTTGGGGAAGTGGTCAGGATACTGAAGTAAATTATATAATTTTAATGTAGAAAAACCTCTAAAACACATTATTATAAAATTAATTATAACAACAATAAAAATAAACAACTAAGTCTGTGTTACATACACATATTTACTGTGAGGTCCCTATGATAGCTAGTTTTTCTTCATTCTCCACTTCACTCTACCCACAATTCTACTGGAGATGCAAAATAATTATAACTCATAGGCCATGCCCTCAAATAATTATTTTTTACTTGGAGGTCAAGGCTTAAACAAAAGCCAAGTGAATTAACGATAATGTGATCAGCATCAAATGTCATAGAGTTCAAAGGAGCAAGATCATTGTGAAGTTACATGGTCACAGGAAAACTCCTGGGGAATTGGTGTTCTAAGGATGAAAATTCCTGGGGGGATTGGAAAATTCCTCTGGGGCATTGGTGTTCTAAGGATGTGCAGAGTTTAATAACAACTCTAACAGTGACAACAGATATGTATTGAGCATTCCTCTATGTGCTAGACAATATTTATTATATAAATTTTATTGATGAGGATATTGAGTCATAGATAAAATAACTGGCTCAGAGAGAGTGAGATGGGAGTTATTTTATTTGGGGAAAACAATGAAGAAAGTGGTGTGCAGGTGATGTTCTTAGTGTGCATCATTTTTTTCATAGTTACTCTCCACCATCTAGAGCAAAAACTTGATGTTGGGAGTCATGGAATCTAAGTTTAGAGATGCACTGATGAGGACTTTGATAGATAGGCAAGGGATTAAAATTTAATCTGGAATCAATACTTTAGAACAATTAATACAACCATGAGTTGGCAGAGTTTGAGTGGTCGGTGACTGATTCATTAGAAAGCTGATTCTGTTAAGCATGTAATTTTAAATCGTGGCATTGAGGACTGATAGGAAATCATAGTCATGGCAGTCAGGAAGACTTGGAAGAAACACACTCATTGAAAATGCAAACAGAGGAATAAAAATGTATACAGGATAATGACTCAGACAAGAGTGAGAAGAAGAACACTGGCTGAACATCTATTATAAGCCAACAACTGTAATTATTAATTAAGTTGTAACTTCTCCAAGCTTCTCACAAAGTCTCCATGAAAACAATGAGTATTGCCAATGAATAAATCAAAACTAATATGGCTCAGAGAATACCCTGCACAAGGTTACACAGCTCAGATATGGGAGAGTTGGATTTTCTTGAGCCCAATCACCTCAAAATCTAAAGTTATTTCCAATTCTCCTGGCATCCCTCCTGAGGCATTGAAAGGTATTAGCTTAATTAAAATCTTAAGAATGTGCCCAAACTGGCATGAGTAAGGCTATAAAATGGGGTTTTTGAAGTACCCTCAGATAAACAGAAAGCTCTGTAATTTTCATTTCATCACATCAGCCTTAATTACAGTGTAACATGTTGACATTGGTTGAGTAATCTTCATTTTATATTTTTTTGCCCTTAGTCCATCTTGTTCTTATTTCTATAATATTGTTTGAATAGTTTCCAGATTGGACCCAAAAGCATTCTATGTAGGAAGTTATGGCTAAAACATTCATCTTAACATCTCTTCTCCTTATGGAAATGCAGATTCTCTCTTGTGAAGCGAACGAATTAATGTCCCTTTCCTGCACAATATACAAATGGCACATAAATATTTAATGGCCTGGTTTAGCATTTTTATTAGACTCTATGATACATCAAACTATACACTGTTTAAAAGCTGAATCTAAATGATACCGTGCTTTTGAAAACCCCATCATGTATGATGTATTTTACCAATAAAATTTAAAGAAAACATTTAGGCTGTACTGAGAATAAACTATTATTCTTTACTTATTCTATGACTTGAACTTGAGCATTCACCAATAACTCTTTATGCTTTTATTAGTAGTAAGTAATACTGGATGAGCCAGATAGGATATAAAATTACCCAAGATTATCCTATATAATGTGATCAGTCCTGCCTTTTAAGAATTCCCTGGAGATAAGCCTAGGAAAGTGTTCAATAGTTTTGAGATTACTTCTTCAAAAGCGCCATCTCCTAATTTCAACTTTAGCTATCTGCCTTCCCATTGTCCATTCTCCTTTAGTCTCTAGATGTTCCTACATCTAATTCTGCCCTCTTGAGGTATCAGGTTTTTAGGATTTGCTTTCAGAATTTCCAAATATCCTCTGCTGTTGCAGACTGCAATGAGCCAACAACTTCTCAGCAAGGTCTCACCACCACTATAAGCACCTAGTCTTCATCATCGTTTTGGGTTCACCCATACTACTGGTTCTACTCTTTCAGACAAACCATGTTTAGGAATACTAGTTCTATGAGCTGTCTTCAAACTACCCATATGGTTGAAACCTTTGACAAGTGGTTTATATGTGGCCCAACTTATAATTTATGTGAAATATTAACAGTGAGGTTCAACCAAAAGAAGACACAAAGGTTCTTTTCCTATCAATTTCACCTTCAACTTTCTTGTAGCTCAACGTGGGGTCTGCCCTCCAAACCTAACACAGCTAAGTTGATAACCAGTTATTAAAATGGTAAATGATTCTAATATTTTGTCCTATTTAAGGAATTAGTATTCTAAAGATTATTTGCTTTTAAGAATTTTGACGGTATACAATACGCTGACAACACGTGGAGAAAAACTGATAAAGGGCAGAAAGTACAATTAATGAACCCTGGAGTAGAGCTTTCCAAGAGGAGGAAAAATAAATATCTAGGTCTAATATTCACTATCCAAATGTCACTGTACTATCTTTGTGTTCCCAGTTGAAAAAATGTCAGAGTAGAGGTCTGAGAAGAGGTTTCTTCAGATACCTTAAGTGTTACATAAGGACAAGTCATTGGATCTTTGAGAATCTAAAACTTAGAGCATGTGTGGAATTCAGGGAGATTGATTTTATGAGAACTGTGATGTTATGAGAACTGTTGTTGCTGTTTTTCACTTAGACGAATCTCTAAAAATATAACAACCATGCCAAAGAGTCCCTATGTTGCCGATCCATTAAAGTGTTCATGGTCAGGATACTAGAGGATGCCTGAAGCAGAGAATGGTATGGATAAGTGATTATAAAGCTATTTCCCAAACCTAAGATGTTGTGACGTTCACTTTATAAATGGCTTGAGTTATACTAACCTAGATTTGGAACCCCCTAGCTGATATATCAGAAAGTTTTTCCCAATTATACTAAACAAGTTGCAGGGCCCAAATGCAGCATGTTACTTCATGTTTCCTTGCCTTTATTAATTATGTTCCTTTCACCTATGATGTCTTACTCTTCTTTGCTAATTTTTCTTTCTTCCGTGAAGATTCCTGTGAGTGGTTAAGTATATTAGCATTATTTACTTACAGAGTATTTGGGGGTTTATTTCATAGCTCGAGGCATAGTAGTTGTTCAGTAATCATCTGCTTTTGTCATTTCATTGCTATATCTTCCTCAATGGAAAACCTTTCTTGACCTCACCCTTCCCATATCCAGCTCAAAGACTCAAGTACTATTTGTCAAGCTGTTGGTTTTTTCTACTCTTGTTGTTTCTATTGTTATTATTATTATTACTAGATACTTCTTAGTAAATCACAGATTAGGCAAGTGGGGATATATACATAGGAGCAAATTAAAATATGTATATTTTTAATTTTATAGAATATCATGTTTCTTTGTAGAACCAGTCTTGTTTGTTATTATATTGGCATAAGTATGGTGTTAAACCATCATAAACTTTTATGCCTGGATGTAGGTCTGTTGGTGAATACCTCTTGGGGGCACTATTTACATCTACATTTAATGCAAATGAAAGTCTGTGGAAAACAATGTCACCTCTAAACAGGTGCAGTAATGTAGCATTGCCTGGGATGTGTCCCAGAAATTGGGTAGTTACCAAACTCACTTAACTTCATATAGGTACCTTAAGACTCAACAAATTTATAAAACAGGACCCATTTTACACAGTTATTTAGTTGGGTGAAATCTGATCTTTCCTTTGTTCAATGCTGATCCAGACTCCGTTTCATGATGAGAAGAGACATTGAATACAAAAGGCCCCATTATGCTGTCAGAATCACAATTTATGGTCATGGCTCACTTTACCTACATAATTAAAATATTGTTCACATATATATAACTTTTCCATTGTGGATATTATGGCTAGAAAGCCAAGAGGTCACTCCTTTATCTTTGACATGCTATTCCATCACACATATCAGTAAGCCAAAGAAAAGAGGGAAAAGGAAAGAGAGATCAAAATTCTATTTCCTGGTTGGCTTGATTTATTTTGCTGCCTGTCTCCATGTCTTTGTTTCCTTTGTTGGGTTTTTTCCTATGGTGGGTTTTTTTTCATCGCTTTTGAGTCATAAGATTGAAGAATCAGGTAATAAAAGCTTTACACATTCAAACCTATGATTGAATGTCTTACACAATTTCATGGGAATAACAGTTCCCCCAAAGAACTGTGAACCCAGGGGTCCAAGATTAAGTATTCTCACTCTATGAATTTTATATTCTGGCTGAGGAGGTTGTGTGAATACCATGCAGCAATCTATCACAAATGTTCATTGCCCATATGCTGAATATGGGATTCCCAGGTTTTTTGATTAGTTCAGCTCATGCTGTCTATATATGTGACATACTTGGTGTCACATTAGTATAACTATGGCATTAGATGGTCATAAACTTGTATGCCTGGACATAGGTCTGCCCAGTGCACACCTCCTGGTGGTACTATTTAAATACATATACTACAGAGCATGCAAACTCAAGTTCCTGGAGCACAATGTTACCCCTAAAGTTGTGTAATAATGCAACAATACAGGAAGTATGGTTTTTCCAGGAAAATTCACCCCAGGCCAAATTTGTCTGGATGTCAAAGAAAAAACACTGCCATGCTGAACTGGAGTCTAATGAAGTTTATACTCTTGATTATGAAGAGGAGATTTTTATTACACTCACTCCAACGAAATGTTAAATAAGGGTGATGCAAAACATAAACATGATATCTATATAGTTAAACACTTTGGATAATTTTAAAGTTCACAGCTTATGTTCTAAAACTATGTACTTGCTTCTATATCATATTCAACTTCCAATAGGTTTACTCATTTGAAGAATTCCTTTGAAACTAGAGAAAGGAGAACAGGATTAAAAAAAAATTGTAACAGCTAATGTTTAAATCCTTTTGCAAACACCATAAGCATAAACATAACAGAGTGTTAAAATATGTCAATCATATTTAATTCACCAAGATTTTCAAGTATACCATTGTACCGGAAATAATTTCATATAAGGTTCTAATTTCAAACCTGAACATCTTAACATATGATTTGAACTAACTCTCCTAATACTAAAATACAAATATCTACATATTTGAAGAGGAAAAAAACTTCTTTAAAGTTATATTTTCTTAAACTTACAATGAATAATTTACTTGCTAAACAGTGGCGTATTGTTTCTAATTTATCAAGAGGCAAAATTAAACTACTGACAAATGAGATTCATTCCACCAAAAATTTTTTTGTTAAAAGGTAGATTTCATTACAGAATGTTTAAGTGCCATCAAAAGAGCTTAAAGCACACGTGCTACTTTGATGTTCATGATAATTAGAACACATCACAAATCTTCAAGTATCCTGAAAATCAATGTTATTTCACAGTTATGCTGTAATGGGAGGAGGACTTAAATCAATGTTTCACCTTAAGAGTGAAAAATCAATTATTTCCTTTTCTTGACTACAAACATCCATATCATCAGGATAAGTAATATATTACAATTATATTACTACCAGAAAAAGAGAGAGAAAAACCTTTTTGTATATTATTGTAATCTATCTATCCTTTCTAATTATTATTTAGCATAATATGCTTTTATGGCTTCACAATCAGATAGCTCCTAGCACCAAACCCCATCTCTGCCATTTCCTAATTATATGCCTTTGGCATGTTACCTTGACTCTGAAACTCAGCTTTCTCACATGCAAAATGAAATTAAGTATACCTATTGCTTAAGGTTGCTTTGAGGATAGACTACAGTAGTACATTTTATAAAACACTTAGCACTGATTTTTTAGTTAAAAATGACAGTATGAGGACTTTTTTATTTCTCTCTCATTTATGATACATCCAAGTCAAGAACAGTAATAATACTACCATCAGAATATATAATATCAATAGCAAAACAGAATGGAAAATAATGCTGTATTATTAATGGAATTAGGGAAGGAGAAATCCATGGCTATCAGCCATTAAGAAAAATAGTCTTTGAAAAATAGAGAAATTTGGGCCACAAGAAGAATGGAGGGAACTTGAGAGTTGACTTAGAATACCTCAGTTCAGAAGCAAGATGGAAATTTCCCTGAATTAAGTATCAAGATCCAGAATTATTTACAAAGGTAAAACCTAGTGATATCAAGATACCATGGCATGAAAGAAATCAATACCACAGAATGGCACCAGAGATAGCACCAGCTGAGGTTAAGACTCTGCAAGTCAACAACCAAGATTTTCTGCGACCCAGGCCCCTGTGAACTGAGAAGGCAGATACCCAGAGCAGAGATGTCCTTTTTTTTTTTTTTTTTTTTTTTGGTACGCGGGCATGGCTTACGGGCCTAGCCGCTCCACAGCGTGTGGGATCTTCCCGACCTGGGCACGAACCCGTGTCCCCTGCATCGGCAGGCAGACTCCCAACCACTGTGCCACCAGGGAAGCCCAGAAATGTCCTTTTGAGGCAGAAGATAGAACAAAATAGGTTACAGAGTTTTTTCGACATAAAATTAATGATTGCTTTTTTATAATTTTTCAGCAAATAAGCAACAACTAGCTTCATCCATTCAAAATGGAGCTATGTAGGACCTTGGAGAGATCAAGTTTCCTCTGTTGGTTACTGCCAATGTGTGTATGTGCACTTGTGTGTGTGTGTTTGTATGTGTATGTACTTATGTGTGTATGTATTTTTGCACATACATGCTTCATATTTTCAATGTAGATTGATAGAGATGATTATTTGCTAATGTAGTATGGCTGCTCCAGACAATAAATCAGAGGATTAAAACCAAGGGGGGAAAGCGCCGGGGCTGGGGGGCCTGGTGGTGGTGGTGTGATGAATTGGGAGATTGGGATTGACATGTATTCACTAATGTGTATAAAATTGATGACTAATAAGAACCTGCTGTATAAAAAAATAAAATTTAAAAATTAAAAAAAAGAGAAGAGAGTGTTACACAGATCTTCAAAATGTACAGTTCTAATCTGTAATAAAAGAGCATCTCAAATCTAGAAAAAAAAAAAAAAGAAAAGAAAGTGTGAAATGAATAAAAAAGCTGACCTTCCAGCAAATAAAAGGGAACTCCTGCTGCTGACTGTTTGAGCTGGTAAACTGGCCACTGGATTCAGACGGAAATACCTGCTCTTCTTGAGTCTCAAGACTGCCTGGCTTTCAGACTGGAAATTACATCATTAGCCCTCCTGGTTCTCAGGTCTTTGGACTTGGGACAGAAACTACACATCAGCTCTCCTGGGTGTCCTGCTTGCCAACTCACCCTTCAGATCTTGGGACTTGTCAGCCTCCATAATTGCATGAGCCAACCTATTCCTTATAATAAGTCATATGTACACATATATATAATTCATTCCAGGTGGACGAGGCTTTCTGTTTTATAATTTGGGGATTTTTTTTTTTGGTTTTAATTGTAATAAGGTCATAGTATTTATATTACTTCAATCACACACATACACAACACACACACAGTCTTACTGTTTCTATAACCATACTGTTTTGGGGGAAAAGAGGGAACTTATTTTGGCTTGAGAGATATGTATATCTCCTTCCTATTATTAATGCTTCTGATTTGTCCTTGCATCTCCAGTGGGCTCTGTGGTTGCTATGGTGTTGCTTACTGCCCTGAACCATGTGCCTATACTAAACTGCTAAATCAGAAAGAAATAAATTTCAATTTTCTTGGGAAAAAAAACAAATCAGGGACCAAGAGAATGCAGACAATCACAATCAAGTGATGAGCACCAAAAAAAAATAAAAAAGAAAGAAAATTATTTCTTTCCTTACTTTGAAGTCTGTTCTGTCTAAAATTGATATATCAATAGCTACCTTTGCCTTTTTCTGATTACTGTCAGCATGGTATAATTTTCTCCACTCTTACTTTTAATCTACATGTGTCTGTATTTAAAGTGGGTTTCTTGAAAATACTAGTGGGATCATGTCTTTTCCTACACTTTGCAATTTCTGTCTTTTAATTTGTACATTTAGACCATTGACATTCAAAAGTGATTATTGATATGGTTGAAGTAATATATACCACAATTATTATTGGTTTCTATTTCTTGCCCTTGTTCTTTGTTCTTACTTTTGTCTTCCAGCCTATTTCTGCCTTTTATTGTTTTAACTGAGCATTTAATATGATCCCATTTTCTCTTATTTCCTTATATGTCAGTTATGCTTCCTTTTTTAAACTTTTTTAATTGGTTGGCCTAGAGTTTGCAATATATACATTTATAGCTAATTACAATTAGTCCAAGTCCACTTTCAAATAACATGATACCACTTCATGGGTAGTGTAAGTACTTTATAGTAACAAAATAATTCTAATTCCTGCTTCCTTTCTCCTGTATCATTACTATCATTCATTTCACTTATATATAAACATATACATAAGAGATATATAAGCATATGTAATGTAATACTTGCTGCTATTATTTTTCAAGAAACTGTTATTTGTCAAATTAATTAAGAATAAAAAAAAGTTTTTATTTCCCTTTACTTATTCCTTCTTGAATGCTTTTTCTTTCTATCTGTAGATCTGAGCTTATTATTTTCCTTCTCTCTAAATAACAACTTCTAGCATTTCTTTCAAGGCAGATCTACCGGCAACACATTCCACCAATTTTTATTTGCCTGAGAAAGACTTTGTTTCCTTCACTGTTGAAGGATAAGTTTGCAGGATACAGAATTCTAGGCCGATGTTTGTTTTTTTTTTTTTCCTCTCTCTCTCAACACTTTAAATATTCAATCTTCACTCTTCTTGTTTGAATGGTTTCTGAGCAGAAGTCAGATGTACTTCTTATCTTTGCTCCTCTATAGGTTATGTGTTCCCCTGCTCTGGCTTTTTTCAAGATTTTTCCTTTGTATTTGATTTTCTAAAGTTTGAATATGGTATACCTACATGTAGGGCTTTTTTCTTTTTGGCATTTATCTTGCCTAACACACTCTGAGCTTCCTGGATATTTGCTTTGGTATCTGGTATTAATTTGGGGAAATTCTCTGTCATCATTGCTTGAAATATTGCTTCTCTTCTTTTCTTCTGGTATTGCCATTTTGCATATGTCACACCCTGTGTAGTTGTTCTACAGTTCTTGGATATTCTGCTGTGTTATTTTAGTCTTTTTCGTCTTTGCTTTTTTGTTTTAGAAGTTTCAATTGTCATATGTTCAAGCTTAGAGATCCTTTCCTCTGCTGTCTAGTCCAAGAATAAGCAAATCAAAGGCATTCTTCACTTCTGTTACAGTATTTTTGAACTCTACCATTTCATTTTGATTCTCTCTTGGAATTCCCACCTCTCTGCCTACATAATCCCTCTCTTCTTGCTTGTTGTCTGCTTTTACCATTAGAGTCATTAGCACATTAATCATAGTTTGTTTTCATTCCTAGTTTGATAATTTCAACATTCCTGCCATATCTGACTCTGGTCTTGATGTTTGTTCAGTCTTTGCAAACTGTGCTTTTTGTCTTTTAGTATGCCTTATACTTTTTTTGTTGAAATCCAGACATAATTTACCCAGCGTTGGTTCCTGTGGAAGTTTCTGTTTGTGTGTTTCTGCTGTTGGCTTGTGACTTGTGATTTTCTGTATCCCTTGTGACTTGTGATTTTCTGTATCCCTCCGTCTTCCTCTCCAATTCTGGGGACAGCTAGGTGCTCTGTAACTCACTTCTCTGACAGATCTAAGAACAGTTTTTGATTTTTCCAATTAATTCATCTTTTTACTTATTGTTAGGCTGGAGTGGCAACTTTCAAGCTCCTTACATGCTTGTTATATAGTTTTTATTTTTACTTGATCACTATTCCTATGAGCTTAATCAACTTTATTATTAAAATATCCAACATATGGTGTTGTTAATTTTCTCTATCTTTCGTTGTCTATTAATTCCACTTCTTGCAATTAATTTTCTTCCTTCTACTCACTGTAAATTTAATTTGCTCATTTTTATAGCTTCATAAAATAGAAATTTAGATCATTGATTTTAAGCATTTTTTCTTTTCTGTTGTGAGCATTTAAGCTCTAAATTTCCCTCTAAGCACTCACTCCTTAGCTGCATTCTACAAACTGAAAATACATTGTTTTCATTATCATTCTGTTCAAAATAGTTGCTAACTTTTCTTATTACTTCTTTGTACAATGACTTATTTAGAAGGATTTTCTTCACTTTCCAACTATTTTCTGTTTACCTTTTTATTATAGATTTCTAATTTAATTCATTTTTTGTCAGAAAGTATGCTCTGTAAGATTACAATATATTGAAATTTACTGAGACTTACCATATGGCTTGACATAAGGATTATTTAGTTATCATTCCATTGCATTTGAAAAGAAATAAATTTTGCGTTACTTGGGTGACATTTTGATTAGGTAAACATGGTTGTTATTGTTCATTTTTACAGATTTTTTTTGTCTAGTTTTCCAATCAATTATTATTATTTTTTTCCAATCAATTATTGAGAAAGGGATGTTAACATCTCCGCATCTGATTATAGATTTATGTATTGAACCATTGAGTTCTGTCAGCTTTTCTTCATGTATTGTTAAGCTCTGTTAGTCTGCACCTATACATTTTTGCCTGTTAGGTTTTCCTGGTGAATTGATCCATTTATCATAAAGAAGCAGTCCCCGTTATCTCTGGGTACACAACTTGTCTTGAAGTCTATTTGCCCTGAAAGTAATATAGGTTTCCCTGGTTCCTAATGCTTACTATTTGAAATATATATATTTCCCCATTCATTTACTTTCAGGTTTTCTATCCTTATATATAAAGTGTGTGTCTCATAAATAGCATACTGTTACATAGTTGAGCCTTGATTTAAAAATCCAATCTGATGATCTCTGCCTTTTCGATGGACTATTTAACATGTTTTATTAATTTGTGTGTGTGTGTGTTTCCAATTTTTCCCTTTTAATTCCTCTGTTAGCTATTTAGCTCTAATTTGTTATTTTTATAGTGGTTGCTCTGGGAATTGCAATAGGTATCCTGTATCACATGAAAATATATTTTACACTGTATTACCTCACATAAAATGAAAGAGTCTTGTATACTTTTGTATAATTCTACTTATTCTCTTCTATCCATCATTTATGCTCTTGTTATCATATCTACTACACCCAACTATACTATAAATCTTACAGTGCAGAGGCATAATCTTGCTTAAAATAATTCTATATTATTCAAGTGATTAAGATAATAAAGTATATAGAAATATGTAATATTTGACACTTGTCCACATATGTAACGTTTGTGGTGCTCTTTTTCCTTCCTGCAAATCTGAGTTTCCATATTGTGTTCTTTCTCTTTCAGCTGCCATTTAGTGCATGTCTGTTGGCAAGAGTTTTATTTACCTTAGTTTTTATCTGTTCTAAAAACATCATTATTCTGCTTTTACCCTTGAAGGATATGTAGCTACATATAGACTGCTGAATTTATACTTTTGTTTCTTTTCCTCTTTTGAAAATGTGATTCCAGTGTTCTGGCATCTGCTGACCCATGTCAGCCATTATTTGTATTGTGTCCCTTGCATGTAATGTGTGCTTATTTTAGCTCTCTTTTTGGGGTAACATTTTGTTTTACAATAATTACAGACTCACAGAGTGTTGAAAAATTTTACAGAGAGTTTCCATGTGCCTATTACCCAGCTTTTTAAATTGTCATGTAGAATCTTACATAATTATAATGCATCCTCAAAAGCAGGAGGTTGATTGACATGGAATACAATCTGATGTTACTCAGGTTTCATGAGATTTTACACGCACTTTCATTTTTGTGCTATGTTTTGATAGAATGACTAATGGCCCTCCAAAAAAATAAAACAACTACATCCTAATCTCTGTGACTTGTGAATAATATCTTATATGGTCTTTGCAGTTGTGGTTAACTTAAAGATCTTGAGATGGTGAGGTTATCCTTGATTATCCCAATGGACACTAAATGCCCTACCAACATCTTGATTTTTGGCTCAGTCATACTGATTTCAGAATTCTGGCCTCCAGAACTTGCTCTAAGGGAATAAGTTTTCTTTGTTTTAAGCTACAAATTTGTGCTATATTTTTAAAGCAGCCTCAGGAAACCAGTACAAATCTTTATGTATAACTTCCCATTTTTATAATTTTGTTAGAGAGAAAATGTTAGGTACAAGACTATATACAGTATATAACTTTTGGGGGTTGGGTTTTTCTAATAATACCCTTGAGATCCATCTAATTTGTTTCATATATCAAGAGTCTGCTTTTTTATTGCTGACTAGTAGTCCACTGTATGGATGTACCAGAGTTTGTTTACACACTTACCTGTTGAAGGACGTTTAGGTTGTTTCCTCTTTGGGCTATTTCAAATAAAGTTTCTGTGAACAGTCATGTCCAGGTTTCTTTGTGAATTTAAGTCTTAATTTATCTAGGATGTAACTCAAGAGTGAAATTGCTGAAACATGTGGTGTTTGTCCAGCTTTTAAAGAAACTTCCAATCAGGTTTCCAGAGTGGATGTACCATTTTACATTCACCCTAGCAATTAATGAGAGATCTGGTATCTCTGCATCCTCACCATCATTCAGTATTATCCATACTTTTTTTAACTTTAACATTTTAGTAAGTTTATAATGACATCTCACTGTGGCTTTAATTTGAATATTCTTGTTGGCCAAAAATGTTGGGCATATTTTCATGTGTTTATTTGCCATTTTGATGTTTTCTTTGGTAAAGTGTCTAGCTAGTCATTGGTCCATTTTCTGAATGTTCTTCTTTTCTTGCTTATTTTTTATTTGTTTTCTCACTATTGAGTCTAAAGAGTTCTTTAAGTAGCCTGGAAACAGGTCTTTTGTTGGAAACATGATTTACAAATACTTCCTCCCAGTCAGTAGTCTACTTTTTCATCTTCTTAACAGAGTCTTTCAGAGAGCAAAGGCTTTTAATTGTTACAAAGTTCAGTTTATCCATTTTTTTTTCTTTCACGGGTCACGTTTTACTGTTATATCTAAGAAGTCTTAGCCTAGGCCAAGGTTTAATATTTTATCTTATAATCTGTCCTAAAAGTTTTGTAGTTAAAAATTTTACAGTGATATTTATAATCCATTTTGAGTTAATGTGTATATAAGGTATAAAGTTTAGGTTGAAGTTAATTTATGGGTACTGATATTCGATTTTTCCTATACAGTTTGTTGAAAAGACACTATTTCCTAAAATCTATGTTTATCTTGGATTTCATCATTTTGACTATGATGTGTCTAAATCTTATTTATTTTCCTCATATTTATCCTGTTTAGTGTTTTCTAAGCTTTTTTTTAATTTAAAATTTTATTTTTTATTTAAATTTTAAAAATTGGGGTCCTTTATTTCTTCTAATATTTTTACCTCCCCACTTACTTTTTCCTCTCCTTCTGTGAATTCAATTTAAAATATTTTAAATTACTTAATATTGTCCCACATATCTAGGAGATTCTGCTCATTTATCTTCATTATTGTCTCTTATTTCTTTATATTGAATAATTTCTATTGTTATATCTTCAAATTAACTGACACTATCTTATGACATATCTATTTTGCCTGTAAGCCTGTGCTTTTTTATTTTTATTTTTTTTAGGTATTGTAGTTTTAGTCCAAGAAATTCTATTTTGTTCTTTTTTTGTGGTTTATTTTTCTCTGATGGTGTTTCCCACTAACTCATTCATTACAGCTATGCTTTTCTTTATGTATTTTGAACATATTTATGTTAACTGTTTTAAAAATCTTTTCTGCAAATTCTAACATCTAGATCATTTTGGTGTCATTTTTATTGACTTTTTTTTCCTCTTGATTAGGGAAAACATTTTGCTACTTTTTCACATGCATAGTGACTTTAGCTATATTGTGGAAGTTGTAGATGAAATGTTTTAGAGAATCTGGATTCTGTCACCTTCCTTCAGACACTATTGATTTTTTTGTTCTTTTAGGCAGTTAATTTGGCTGGACTCAAAACTCCAAAATCTATATTTCCTATACTGAGCAGTAGTTGAGATCTCTGCTCAGGTCTTTCATCTTTTCAGTTGTTTTCTACTGGTTCTTTGGCATCTCTCTAGTGCAATTCAGGTATGTTGCAAGGGTTTGAGCAGTATTTATATTCAGATTTTGGAATCCCACATCTGTGGACTTCTACTTTCCAAGCTATCCTCCTCTTGACTTTCCAGTTGCTCAGGAAGCTCCAAACTTTATTCTTAGTCCCCAATCCAGTAATGTGATTTTTCCATTTCCGTTTTAGGCATCCAGAACAATATTGATAACCCTTAGGTAAAAACCATGTAAATGGAATTATCAGCTAATACATTTGCTCTTTTTCAAAATTTGACAACCCTCCTATTTTTTTCTTCTTTGTTTTTCTCATTCTCTATTGCCTTCAAATAATTCTATCTGTGTTTGTATGTATATATGTGTGAGTATGTAAGTTCAAATTTGGTTCAGAGTTTATAAAAATCATTTGAAATATGAATAGTTGGCTACAAGCTCTGATAACATTTCTCGAAGCAGAATTCCAAGGATTTTGGATTGTAATGTAAGGAAGAGGAAACCTTTAGAGGGTTTTAACTAGGAATGTGACGTTACTGAATTTAACCTTTATATACTGTACTCTGTGTGTTAATGTGTGGAGAGTTTTTTTGTTTTGTTTTGTTTTGTTGTTTTGATTTGTAAGATTAGATAGAGAGGGTCAGTTGCAGAAACACAGGCAAGAGATTGTGGCAACTTGGATATATCTTAGGGTAGTAGGCATGGATAAAAGATGGGTTATATTACTTGCTCTGTCTTTGGGCAAGCTATTTTATTAATCAACTGTAAAATGGTAATGATACCAAAAGCCCCTAGTTTTTTGTGGAGATTAAAGAAAATAATATATGCACCACCTTAGATGTTGCTGGACATATAGTAACACTCTATAGCATTTAATAGTTTGCTGTGTGTGTATTGTATGTCAAATACTGCACTGTGAGAGCAGAATTACTCCTGTTCATGGGTCTAATCATGAAGATACACATTAATCAAGTATCAAATAAATACATGAAAATTCGAATGAAATAATTGATATTGAGTTGTTCATGATGACTTAAGAATGTGTAATAAGGTACCTTGGTCTGGTGGTAGGAATAACATACGCAAATATAAAATTGATGATAGCTTACCTGTAATAATACAAGAGTGTCCAACTGGCTGACCTCCAGTTCATATTCATGTCCATAAGAAGGGTAAGTATCCCTGTGAAAGTGAGATTGGACATAGATGTAAATCAAAATAGGAGATGTTATTTAGGTGAATAATGTATGTAAGATTGCTTTAGAAAGAGGAAACAGTATGCGACGAAGCCCCCAAAGAGAAGCGGGCCTGGAACAGGGGTGGACGTGGCAAAAAGCATTGTGGTTGCAGCAGGGTTTGAAGATGACTGTGCTGCATGTGGTGCTGAAAATATTTGAGTCAGGCTATACAGGGGACTTGCGTGCTGTGGAGAGGTTTGGTTGTCATCTCTAGAACAGAGAGAAACTCCTTACGAGCTTTAGGCAAAAAGCTCAGGCAGACGTCAGTGTGGGGAGCAGATTGGAGAAAGAGAAAATTGGATTAATCCAGTCTCAGTCAGTGTGGAGATATAATGATGCCGGTGCTGATTCTGCTGCTGCCGCTGCTGCTGGTGTTGCTGCTTGTGGTTGTGTTTCCTTATGAGAGATTTGGAAAGAAGAAATGATAGGGAGAAGATTGCCTAATGTATTATTTTTTTGCGGGGGTGGGGCACAATTTGTGTATGTCTGGCACTCTATGGCAGGAAAAAAACTGGCAAAGAAATAAGATAAAGTTACTTTATTTCATACTTTTTAGCACTGATAGTAGAAGGAGATTCTGGGTCTTCCTAAGCATTTACCAATCCTTGCAGGTAAGCAAGAGTTGCTTGGAGCTAATTATTAGGGTTTCGGTGGTGTTTGAAATGTCTCAACATAAATACTTAAAAGGGAATTGGATCCAATTTTACTTTAACATAACATTATCTCAGCAATAACTTTATCATAACATAAAGCATATTGGATAGAATTTTTCTCTTCACTCAGACTGAAGTTCTGTGTATCAATAAAGAGAGCAGTTGTACAGAGATAATCATCATGCCAGTCTCCAGATGCATCTGAAAAGCTATTAAGAGCCAAAGAGGAGGCTGATGAAAAGATCTCCTGTGGTTACAGAAATCACATGGCTTTGGTCTTTCCCTCCAGGTATTTTCTTTGTTAGTTTCTTCTGCAAGTCTTGGCAAAAGCATATTTATTAAACTGCCTCTATTTCCCCAGTGCACTTCATAGCTGGGAGACCAAGAATAGAATGGTCCGAGGAAACATGTAATTAATTTTCTTTATCATTTCTTTATAAGTGTGAAAATGAATAAAGGACTTGATTAGCCCTCTAATCCCTTTTATCTTCACATTCACACAAACACATACATTACACTCATAAATAATATGATGTCAAGATCTTGTGAAAACAACAGTTTCCACAATACGTATGTCTTTGGATATCTCTAAAGCGTTTCATTTGTCATACCAATTTTACTTCTCTAGGACCATTTATGTGGAAGTTGATTGATGCTTCTTGACCCATGTCAACTCAATCTAAATGGAAAAAGTGGCATTGTCCTCTCAAAGAATAGATAGCACAACTAGAGTAATCACCTTTTCAGACAGCAGCACCTTGTCTTTGTAGAAAAGTATTGAACGGTTCTAACTATATAAAAATCCATTAATGCTACCCCATTAAAAATGTCAAAAGAACTGATGTGACCCAAAGAAAACCAAATGAGCAGAGCTGGGTGTGTAGACCCATATTCTTAATTCTCATGAGTATTCCTGGGGAAAGCAATAGTCAAAATGGGTATCTTGGGGGTGATTTTGACCCTGGTAGATTCAACTAATAAATAGGTGAAATGTGTGTGCGTGTACATTTTGGATTTTGATCATTGATAAAGCAATCACAATCACACATATAGCTTACTGGGAACACAAACAGTGGCTCACCAGCTATACAAACTTTACTATAAAAGAAAAGTTAAAGCTCACATTAGTTTCATGCTTCTGACTTCAGAATATAAACTGGTCCTGATGCCCCAATATTTATAAATTTTTTTTGAAAACTGAAGGCAGGTACTTTTTGGCTGTTAAAGACCGTCATGAGAAATACGAGTACTTTATATATTCTTAAATGAATTATTTCAGGTGTGTGTGTATTGTTGTGCATGTGTATGTGTAAGTCAGATCTGATTCTTCCTTAATTACATGCTACCAAAGGCATCTAAGAGGCAAAAAGACTTCTTCTGAAGGTGAGATAAATGGCCCTGTTCAGGGATGCTGATGACTGAAAATGAGAAGACTGTTTGAGTTTCATCGGCATTTATGGTCCCCAGAAAGAGCATTTGCTTACCGAGCACTATGACCATGTTAAAAGAGAACATCCAAGAGACTGAATAAAGCCTTTGATTCTGCCAGCTAGAGTACTTGGAATATCTTTCATTTTAATGTAGCTAAAAGAATACCTGGATTTTATTCATAGTTGAATTAAATTAGAAAGGAAAGGCAGAGGGACTTCCCTGGTGGTCCAGTGACTAAGACTCCATGCTCCCAATGCAGGGGACCTGGGTTTGATACCTGGTCAGGGAACTAGATCCCCCATGCGCAACTAAGAAGTTCGCATGCCGCAACTAAAGATCCTGCATGCTGCAATGAAGATCCCTCATGCCACAACTAAGACCCGATGCAACCAAATTAAAAAAATATATTTAAAAAATTAAAAAGAAAGGAAAGGCATAAACATATGATGGTAAGGTGGGAAGACTTCATACGTATATGGTTAGTTAGCCTGCTAGATAATGGTCTTCACTAAATAGCAAGTGTTTAAGAGAAAGATAATAACTGACGTGGTTAGCAGAGACATGCAAGAAGAGTCAGGCCTTAAAATGAAAGCAAGAAGGGCTTTATAGGGAAGACATGTCATGGATGGAGAAGATCTGGTTTGTTGGAATATGAGTGATAAGTCAGTGGTCAGGGTATATGGTATCTGAGGTAGCAATGAGGTCATACGTTTAGAAAGGTAGGTCAAAACATTAAAAAAACAAAACAAAACCCCTGAAGTGGCTTTCTCCATATAAAGCTTGCTGGGGAGACTCTCCTTCAAAGTTCACAAGGGAAAGGGAATGGGCTTGATGGCTGACATTTTGAGTTTAAATTCCAACTCTTCCACATCTGAGTTGTGAGATGGGGTATGTTACTTAAATTCCATGAACTTCAGTACCACTGATATGAAAGGAAGGTAATATTGCCTACTGAAGAGGCATTATAGCTTGTGGCTAAGAGCACATACTCTGGAAGTAAACTTCCCAGGTTCAAATTCTGTTCCCATCACTTATAAGATCTATATTCTTGGTAAAGGTTTCTTAACTGTGCCTTTTCCTCATCTCTAAATTAGATTATCCTGTAAAGCAGTTCTGAGTATTGAATGCATAACTTCTTATAATAGCGCCTGGAAAGAAGTGGTTAAAAACTGTTCATTATTAGTGTTTGTGTTATTGTCATTACATCAAGGGTGGTTTGAAAAATGAAATGATGTAGGCTTGTAGTATGTCAAGCATAGATTGTAGGACATAATAAAGATGCAGCAATGGTATTTCATCTCCTGTTTTCATGCCAAAAAATGTCAAAGTGGACTCTTCTATGTGTCATTCCCTGCAGGAAATCTCACTGGCCTCCTACTATTTTTCTAACAGCCATATTCCTCATAGGAAATCTTCCTACCAACTGTCATAACTAGCCCTCCCCTAAGTGCCAAGAATGAACTTTCTCACCGTTGAATTAATCGGACTATTTAAGGCCTATACAGTAGTGGTTAAAACTCAATTTCTATATGAAACCATTCTTAGCAGAAACCTATTGACACAATGGTTCACATTAAGCCATTGCCCTCAACAAGGGACTCATTTTACCTAACACAGTTAAATATGTTTCATAAACACATTTATAGAAACCATGTAGATTCTCTGTCTGATCCTTTTATTTATACTAAACAGTGCTCTTATTTCCCCACATAAGAAAAACATATAGCTCTCTTTTCAGTGATACACACTTTTTTATATTGGAAAGATTTCCAATATAAATTTCACCTAAATCCTATCCATGTAGAGATGAGTAAACAGAAGCTCAGACAGGTTAACTAGCTTGCTTAACAGCTACTAACGGACAAGATGCTAATCTATAGAAATCACCTTAGTTTTTCTTTTTTTAAAAAATATTTTTTAAAATTTATTTTGGGCTGTGTTGGGTCTTTGTTGCTGCACACGGGCTTTCTCTAGTTGCGGCAAGTGGGGGCTTCTCTTATTGTGGAGCATGGGCTCTAGGTGTGCGGGCTTCAGTAGTTGTGGCATACGAGCTCAGTATTTGTGGCTCACGGCCTTATTTGCTCCGCAGCATGTGGGATCTTCCCAGACCAGGGCTCGAACCTGTGTCCCCTGCATTGGCAGGCAGATTCTTAACCACTGCTCCACCAGAGAAGTCCAGTTTTTCTTTTTAAAACTATATTATTTTATATTTAGTATTAAATATTTTTTAAAAAACACTGTGCTTGAAATAGCAAGCCACACTTACGGTCTACTAAAATTAAAATGTTTCTTAATCTTGTTTAAAATCTAAAATGCTGCAGCAGCCTCATAAACAATTACTATTTTAAAAATAAATGTCACTGGGATACCAGGGATTGTCTCAATTGATACACTGCCTTACCATCTGCTCCTAAGAAGCCATATAGACTTTAGATTTGGTAAATGGTTCATCATCCCAGTAGCTTCAGAGACATCAACAAAAAATTCTGTAGATAACAGATTATCTGTCAGAAAATTCCATGTGTTAACTATTTTTCTCTATCTCATTTTCAGTACTAATTAAATATTTAGACTAATCAGATGTTGAGAATTTTTTATGTGATTTGTGAAAAATATATTATAATATTAACTTAGGGGTTTCACAACTTCCTACTGCTCCCTGTCTGAAGATGAAGCCTCTGTTTCTAAAGTGTATTATACTTAAAAGTAGTTGAAATATATCCACGATACATCATTAATGTGAGCTATTTTGCACATATTTTTCTCATTTTTTCAGCATCTGGAAAAGTTAATGGAAGCTGCAAATGACAGGTAAAGAATAAATGAAAGACATTAGAGGAGAGCAATGATTTTCCTCTTTGAAAGCAGTTTAGTTGTATCCATAATTAGTGTACAGAAACAGACCCATGCCCCTTGCATAGGACATTGCCATAGGTTTGAATCTCCCATGACTATCCTGAATGTTCTGGATCAGATCCCAATAATGCTGCATGGAGATGGAGTAGAGAGAGTTCAAAGAGCTGGGCGAAAAATAAATCAGAAATTAACTTGCTATGTGACCTTGGAAAAGTCACTATCCCTTTTGGAGAGTTAATTTTATCCTCAGTAGAAAAAAGAAGCTTTGGATAGATCAGCAGTTCTCAATGTTAATTTATCAGCAACTTTCCTAATCAAAGCCAAGCTCTCCATAATATACTACTCTTGAGTGCTAAAATTCTGGTGCTGAAAGCTTTTCTGCTTCTCTGTCAGATAAGGGGCCATAGCGGAATTCAAAAGAATGAAAATGACAACAATGTACTTTAATTATCTGCTCTAATTAACGTAAAATTATATCATGCAAAATGATGTTACATGTAACACCCTATAAACCGATTATGACCAACTAATCTATCACAACAGGGGCTGTTGAGACATAGAGAATAGACTTGTGGTTGCCAAGGGGAAGAGGGGGAATGGGGGAGGGATGGACTGGGAGTTGGGGGGTTAGTAGATAGAGACTATTGCATATAGAATGGATAGACAACAAGGTCCTACTGTATAGCACAGGGAACTATATTCAATATCCTGTGACAAACCATAATGGAAAGAATATAAAAAAGAATGTATATATGTATATAACTGAGTCACTTTGCTGTACAGCAGAAATTAACACAACATTGTAAATCAACTATACTTCAATTATAAAAAATAAATAAGCAAAAGGGCTGTTGAGGACCACTGGGTTGGGTAATTTCACAGGTATTTCTTATGGTGTTAAAAACTCTCTCTCTCTCTCTCTCTCTCTCTCTCTCTCTCTCTCTCTCTCTCTCTCTCTGTCACACACACACACACACACACACACACACACTCTGACTTTTGCATACATACTTTAGTAGTAACACTATTAGTTGCTACAGGTCTCTGATTAGTCAATTGTAAGAGCGTTAAGTTACCTAGAGCCTGACTGACCATTTCCTGGTTAGTTTCATCATCTCTTTAGATGTCAATTTTAAATAGATACCTGTATCTTGATGGAACATATTTTCCAAGAGAATAGCAGGATATAGTCCAACAGTGGTCAGAAGTACTCTCTTCAATAAGGTAGGACTGGATACTGATGGAAGGAAACCTAATGGAAAATGAGATATTCTAGATCTCCCCAGTGTGGGAAGCACTGCATTGGTCTGTCAACAAGAAGTGAGGATCCAGTGTGGTGAAATTACCCAGATCCCTAAGAAAAAATTGAGGAATCAAAAGACAGGGATGGGACTCAGTTCTAAAAGGGACTTATAATGAGTCTGCAGTCCAAATATTGTAAGAGGCTTACCATGCCAAAGACACCAGTGACAAAGGAGAATGTTATGCTGAGTTTCTAAAGATTGGGCTTGATCTACTGAAATCTGCTAAACAAGTCATAAGGGGAGCAGAGCTAAACCTCCTGATGGGGTATTTGGCCTCTTTTGTAAAGTGTTCTTTCTCCCTTCGTGCTTTCTATTAAAATGGACCTGCCTTATTCCCCACATTCCCTAGTTCTGTTCTCTGTTTTCCAAAGAGATAACAAGCTAACTTGTAAAATGAATGATCAGTAGATATTTACAGAAAAAATATATTACCCGCTCCTCATTTTTATGCATGCATACTTTAAAAAAAATAATTTATATTCACTCTTATGGCCCAAACAAAAAATGGCCGTGAGAGGAAATTTATAAAATACAAAGGAGTTAAAGTAGAAAAATTAAAAACAAACAAACAAATCCCAAATCATCCCAGGAAGGTGACTGATTTGATGTGTTCTCATCTTGCAATTCAGGCATGTTTATAGAGTTGTGAACATGTGGTATATACAATTTTATTTCCTAGTTTCTCTCTAAAATTATATTAAGCATTTTCAAATTGGTTTATATAATTCATAAATATTATGATTGGATTATATTCCATTCAGTTAATGTTCCATCATTTGTTTACCTATTATCTTATTGTTAGGTAATTTATTTTCTAACCTTTCACTTTTAAAAATAAATATTTGTGCATTGAAATGTTTATTTTTTCTGTTTCATATATTTTCCTTAATATGTTTAAAATCAAATAAATTAAGTCAAGAGGTTTCAATGTTCTTTAGATATAATTTGATTTCTTTATTTTTACTATAAAAGTACAAAATCTTTCTGAATTTAAGCCCCAGTTTATTCCCAGAAAATTTGGATAAACCTTAAATGACATTTTAAGCCATAAACTGTTTTCAAATAATGATGTACGCTGATTATCTTGAAAAATTAAACAATAAAGTAAGATTTTTTAAAAAGGATCATAAAAACAATTTTCACAACTTTCAACATCCAGAAATAACCATAGTTAATATTGATGAGACTGAGCTAAATATTTTTGTATGTAGATATGAAGACAGGAGAAGGGATAAATGGATCGAGAGATGTTTCCATTTATATATATGCCTGTGTATTTAAATGGTTTTATTAGGTACACCATTTCATTTAAAATAATTTTATTGACATTTAGCAAAATGAGACAAAAAAGAAAAGGACGTAATAGGAAGTATGTTCTCATTATACCATGTAATCACTCTATGAAACAGACTTCTAAATTAAAACAAACAAAAAAAACACAAGCAAAATATTGCAGAAGAAATGTTAATATGTTATCAATTTCATTATTGTGAGGCTCTGCTATTAAAAGTAAGGAATTTAGCTTATACTACAATTCCTCTCACTGCCCTACCTCTCCATTTCTTGATTGTTATACTGACAACGTTTACATTACTTATATTGTGTCCTATAATTCTACTGATCCCGCCTTCTGCTACACAAGCTGAGTAGAAAAGATTATTTTTCATGACATAAATTAGCAGAAAGAATATGGAAGAATGTTTGAAGGTGGATAAACATGCCCATCTGTCTCTCAATACAGAGTTTCTTTTGGCAACA